>NW_027110130.1:535457-540676 GCF_000696795.3 Halyomorpha halys
TTTTTCCATTTAACACGCTTTAACATAGATCATGAATACCCCTATAATTATTAATATTATTCTGAAATACCTATAATTGACAGATTCATCAATTTTGACTAGTAATTATAATTATTTTTCATTCAAGTAATAATTGGTACGAAATAACTGAATTTTATTCGACTGGGCTCTGGGGTACAAAAATGTTACATTTCACTTTTGGGCTTTATTACACCAAGATATGCGATGGTTTGGGTAAATGCGTCGTTTTAAATAATGCAACAAGACTTCCATTATCCGATCTATAATTTTTTTTTATCTGTCTTTATCTCCTAACCTTAGAACCTCTTTCTTAGACATTCTCTGATAGAAGTTCTATAAATAGGTAATCACTTGTTGAAACGACTTAAGGGTCATAGATAATTTAAGGGTAATTTCGCCCATTTTTAAAATTTTTTTAATATAGTTAATTGACCGTATAATTTCAAATTATGAAGAAAATGGTCAGAGGTTGCGGTGGAAAAAGAATAAAAATAGTTAAAGTTAAAGTTGTTTGCCGACGTTTCGCTCCAATTTGTAGAGCTTCATTAGATATTAAGAAAGGTATAAGATATTAACAAAGCTCTACAAATTGGGGCAAGTGAATAGTTTTTTTACCATTTTTATTCTCTTTTGGCTGCAGCCTTGACCATATTCATCATAATTTACAATTATACGGTCAATTATTTATTTATATAATTAATTTCCATCAATTCAACGAAATTTAAAGCTATTTTTATGAAATGGTCGATTCTGGTCGTGAAATCGTGTATATGTAAATACTTCCACCTTTAAATCGTAATTTAACAATAAGTTATTATATTATGAATTGTTTATAGCTATTATTCTTAAATTATACTCTGTACATTTTAGTTTCGTAATAATTATTTAAAGGAATTAATTATTCTAAAAAGCTGATTTTTCATTGTAGGACATGGGTAAGCAAACAATAAAGTTTGTTGTATATGATTAAAAACATATAACTAGTGCTACATAACCTATAAATTCAACTTTCGTTCTAGACATTTTATCAGACAATTTTTAATTTAATTAACTAATCATATAATGAAAAATTATTTCTTTAGCATTTTAAAACAGCCAACATTTTTAATTTCCCCTAACTATACTTGGCAGACTCATAAATTTTTACTTATAGTTATACATAGTCTTCAATAAAAAAATTGGGGTGAAATAACTGACTTTTTTCTCCTCTGGGGTTCTTGTTTTTTTATTTGTTACAGAATATTTAAAGGGCGGCTTACTGATTAAAACGCAGGGCACTTGTGCGTGGCAGGATTCCTAACGCGGTTAATGCAGGCGCTCCATAGTGCATCAATAGATAGGTCTTGTTGTTGTTGATTGTTGCTTAAAGGCGTAAAACCCTCCAGTCATCAACGCCTATGGCATGATAAAAGTAAAAAAAAAAAAAATAATAATTAAAAAAAAATCAAACAGGAGTTATAATTTATAAAGAAGGCGATGTGCTTTTAAAAATTCAACCACTAGTGTAATTTTAGCTTCCTCATCTGTGAGAGCTTCTGATAAATTTGGGGTCAGTCCTATCCTGTTTAGTGTTGGCAAATAGTGAGTACATGCTTCAAAAATATGTTTAATCGTAAGAATGGACTGACAATATTTACACGTTGGAGGTGACAGTTTTCTGATTAGGTGTGAGTGCGTGAGGAGAGTATGACCTATTATCAAGCGTGTTAGAGCAACTTCCTCCCTACGGCTGTTGCGGTAGGATGTTGACCATAATTTTACAGATCGTTTTATTTCTTTTAATTTATTCGGAGAGCTTTCATCCCATTTGGCCTGTCATTTTTCTAAAATTACGATAACGGCCTCAATAATTGGTTTAAAAAAAATTGTTTATTAGAAAAATTGATACAATTAACAATTATTACTTAATTATAAACTGAACTAATGGCTACTACTGACTACTGACTGGATAAAGGAATCTCGAATGAACCGAATGAATTACATGAACTGAATGAATTGCTGTCTGGGAGCTCGGGATGGGAATATAAAGGCTTAGGATTGCTGACTCAGGTCTGGGCTTTATCAGTGCAGGTGCACTCGTACTTGCGTCCTTAACTTAATATTTTAGTAATTATTAGAGTAATAGTAATATAAATACAATATATAATGCAGTAGAGAGAGAAAAACTTTATTCAAAATGAATAAAGATGTGTTGCCCAACTATATTGCTAACTACATAGCATACTTATTTAAATCTAGTCAGACAAGTTTTTAAACATTACAAAAAAAATTAAATAATATTTAATAATAATACATGTCTTTTCTTTTGTTTTATCTTTTTGAATTATTTGCTAAAGTCATACAAGATTTTCTTTCCATTTTTTAGTTATTATTTCTTCCCTTACACATTTTAATTTTTATCGTTCTTTAAATGTATTTAATTTTTTCCATTATTTCAATTCTAAAAATTATTTCTCCTTTTTTTCCATCAAACATATAAGTAAACTTAAGTCAAAAGGCATAAAACTGATATAAACATTTCAAATATAGTAAAAAAAATATGTACATAAATAAAACCCAACATAGTCGTTCACATTTACAATCTATAAATATTCTTAAAAAACACTCTTAACACATGTATTCAAAAATTAAAATTAAATAAATAAGTATGTTAATCTAAAAGTAATAAATATAGAATTAATTTTTCAATCTCTTTATCAACAATAATTTATTTAAAAAAATTATCATATTATTAATTTATTATAACAATACATTTTTTTATGAGTCACGTTATCAACAATAATCTACTTCAACAAATTATTATATTAATTTAACATAACAATTACTTTTTTTTTCTTATGATCTATCAAAAATATAAACATTTTAGATATAGTAAAAAAATATGTACACACATAAAACCCAACATAGTCGTCCACATTTACAATCTATTAATATTTAAAAAACACTCCAACACATGCATACAAAGATTAAAATAAAATAAATAAGTATATTAATTCAAAAGTAATGAATATAAAAAGTAATAAATATAGAAATAATATGAAAGTAATAAATATATGTATTAAAAATATCTTAGCCAATTATAATATTTTTATCCGCTATTTCAATTATTCTAATTTTATTCAATTTACAGTACCTATTACATACAATCTTTCGATCTCTTTATCAACAATAATTTATTTTAACAAATTGTCATATTATTAATTTATTATAATACATTTTTTTTTTTATGATCTATCTATTACAATCTTATGAGTAACTTTATTAACAATAATTTACTTCAACAAATTATCATACTATTTATTTATTTTAACAATACAATATTTTTTATAAAGTGATTGATAACACTTGTAAATTGAATGAAATTATGTAAGTGAAATAATGGATAAAAATAGGTTAATTGACTAAGATATATTTTGAAAAAGGTAGAATAGCCCACAACCTTTTAATAACTTTGTTGAATTTGTGATATTATAAATAAGATATCCTCGAGAATGGCCGAAACGTATTAGATATAAGAAAATAAACATATTGAATTATAATTTATAAACATTTTATTATAATTTATTTATCACACAGCCAATACATTTTATTAATTCAAATATTATCCAAAACTACTTCTAATTTTGTTATTTTTGTTACCAAGAAACTATAATCTTTAAGAAATTACCTCTGGTTTAGAATAAATTTCTGTCTTTCTCAGGTGATGAAAGATATATAATCAAAAACCAAGGAATACATTATCACCTTCTAACATTCTATCATGAATACACAATAAGGTTAAAGGTCATTGCTCAAGTCATGGAAGTTTTATGTCTTCATGACAAAGACTACTTGTTCTAGCACGTTAACACGAAGATGCCGTGCAATGGCACTGCAGGAAATGTCATGGAAGCCACGCGATCTAGCTAACCGATCCCTATACAGTTCTACGAATACATTTTAATAGATATGATACAGGTTTGTTCAAACAGGGCCGTCTGGAGCTCAGGGAGTTGAGGTACAGGTCTTTGCAACTTGGAAATTGCAGCGGGGCCGGTTCGAATCCGGCCTGAGGCCTCGACTTTTATTTCTGTGGCGGTCTAACAACATTAAAACTTAAACCCTTCACAATGGTATTAGAATAGGGAAGTACTCTGTAGCTAAATCCTCCATATGTCAGAAATGACCTGGAGGGGGAGGGGAGTAAAAAATAAGACTGTTCAAACAACCGCATCTAACTGATAGGGGAATGGCGTAGTTTTTGCTTGTCGTTTGTGTATGGTGGTTTTATCTCCTCAAACCTGTATTGCGCATGCTCCGAACAGTTAGAAATGGTGGTTAGAACTGACCTTATAAAGATTAGGTTTATCAATATATGGTGGGACCAAAATTCCAATAGCTTACTAAAATTCTGATAAAACTAAATGTTATTGTATTGATTGAAGAAGATGATTAATAATTAAATTTTAAAAAAACTATCCAGCAATGTCATCGTGTAGTGGACGTTATCTCGTCTTCTTTAGAGCGCGGAATGTACTGCGTGGAAGTCTTTTTCGATGTAAAACAGGCTTTTGATCAAGTTGGCACCCAGGACTGCTATACAAGATCCGAAAATTCCTACCCCCTACATACTTTATCATTATTCGTTCCTTTCTCCCTGACAGATTATTTAAAGTAAACCACTATGGTTCCTAGTCATCCCTCTTCTTTCAGTCCGCTGGTGTTCCTCAGAGTAGTATCCTCGGTCCAGTCCTCTACACAATCTATACAGCAGACATCCCAACCAATCCTAACACTATCCTCACCACGTATGCCGATGACACATGTGTGCTCGCTGTTAATAATAACCCTTTAATTGTATCCCAAACTCTTCAATCCAACAAATCCCATCAAATTACCTTTACTCTACGTCGTAAACCTACTGACTGTCCAACAGTATACTTCAATAATGTTGCCCTTACCCCCGTTGAACAGATCCGCTACCTTAGACTACATCTGGACAAACGACTAACCTGGAATCCACGCACAAGACTGAAAAGACAGGAAACTGCACATCGATTTCGACTAAATTCCAATTCATTACAAAAGACTGATTTACATGACTGTAATAAGGCCAATCTGGACATGTGGAGTTGAGCTTTGGGGCTCCACTAAATCTTCGAATTCCTTTCGTATTCAATCCTTACAATCCAAAATCCTTCGTAAAATCCTAAATGCTC
>NW_027110130.1:540981-568365 GCF_000696795.3 Halyomorpha halys
TTCGCCGGCTTGTGGATAGAAAGCAATGGTTGTTGTTGTTGATTGTTGCTTAAAGGCGTAAAACCCTCTGGTCATCAACGCCTATGGCATGATAATAGTATAAAAAAAAATAAATAAACAAAATATTATTTATTTATGCCGACTTTTCGACCTGAGTTTCAGGTCTTTGTCAGGGATTCTAGCGGGGAATCTTGGCTAAAATCGATTTTGAGACTAACTTTGAGTTTTAGCCAAGATTACACAATCCCGCTAGAATCCCTAATGAAGACCTCAAACTCAAGTCGGCCGAAACGTCGGCATAAATAAAAAATTTTTTTGTTTATTTATGTTTTTTTGCTGACCGCACCCCTCGACCATCTTTTTCAAATAATAATCTACGTTTAAATATCTACACCTCAGAATAAATGTTGTTTTATCTGTTTTGTGATATTATAAATCCAATAAAATATTTTAAGAATTCTACAAACACATCTCAAGTGCTTAACTAAGCAAAGTTTTTTGATGGTTAGAAACCAATAACTTTTTTTAAAAATTTAATTATTGATTTTTACTACTGTAATTAAATATATACAGCAAGTACATTTGATGTTAGTTATAAAATGCCATGATACAGACGTGTGGAGAATCTACCCATTGATAGAATTCCAATAGAAGAGATCTAGGGACCATCTTCTTTTCAAACGCCAAGGATTATCCGTTAGGGAAGGAGAAGCAAGGTAAGAAACAAGTGGATTTGTGTTGTTGGGAAGTTTATCTTGGAAGGATTGGTATCTGGTTCTGGCCAAATCGGCAACATATGGAACGTTAAGATCCTGATGGTTTACTTGATTTGTGGCAAAGTAAGGAGCATTGAGGATATTGGACTGTAAGGATTATCTAATCCTTACAGTACAAAATCTATCATATCTAATAATAATCTATTATAATTTCTTTGACATCTTTTGGCACTTCGGTAAAAAACCTTAATACATATTCTTACCTTAATGTATAAACTTTTTTGGAGTCATTATATTATTATTTTTGGAATTAGGTACTGCAAAAGAACGATAAGAATCATAACTCATAACAGATAATTGTTTAAATAACAAGAGAAGAGAAAGAAATTTATTCATCCATGCTGCCCAAATACATCGGGCTGCTACATTACACAGCATACTGATCAATCCGTGATCGGACATATAAATTACATTTTTTGATATGATACAATATAATAGAAAGATAACATTTTTTTTTTCCACAGTATTCTTTTACAATTAATATCAGTCTACAAACTAAATACAAGCTTTACAATTTATTCCTTTTTTTCTTTCCCCTCCATTTTACAACCCTTATTTCATTTTATCAACAAATTCCCCTATATAACAAATATTAAAATATTAAAAATAATAAAGTAATAAATAAATAAAACAACAAATAAGATATGCGATGCATGCATGCCATCCCTCCTCTGGATTAAAAAAAAAAGAAATATATAAATAACACTCACACTAAGTAAATATGCTCAACATGTTTATGTCGAAATGACGTCATGCCAAAACAATAATGGTGGCTTACTCTTTTGCACAGCAAACAAATTAAATTTTAACGAGTAGTTTGTGACTAAATAACGATTTTATAGAAAAAAAAATCAAGGGAGTTATCATTATCAAATAAGCAAGACACATTCCAAAAACCCCGTAAATACCGTATATCCCTCCAATACGGTATTATTTTTAATTCTAACTGGTCTGAAAAATCAAACCTAAATGCCTCCTGAGTTTTTGAGTTATTTCTTTTTTAATTAGACATCATATGTGCTTGATTTCCTATTCAACTTTTAACCTCAGGATATACACTATCATTTATATAACATGATATATATATAAAATATTACAAAAAAAACCCGGTTTGAATGATTCATAATATAATTATATGATTTCATTATTCTTTTTTTTTAAGAAAAGGATGTTATAATCGATAATCACTGAACCATTTTGTTTTCAGGTATTTTGGATACAATGTAAGAGAAACTATCAAACAACGGACAGGTTCGAGTGACTATGGAGAATGGCTTAAGGTAAATATGCATGCTGTTTTGAATTTTTGTTCTTACTAAATAAAATGAACATTTTAGATCCAAACTTTTAAGTATAAGTTATGAGAAACATTGGAGTCATTGATATGAAAAATAATTGGAAAAAAATCAAATAAAGCAGCTTTAGAATGTACAATTATTATTATTTTTATAAAATTTGAACTAATAGGAATTAGCTGTTACCCATGGCTTCGGAAATATATTATTTCAGTCATTTCGTTTTAATTTAACCTCATTAAATTAAGGCCTGTTGCGCCATCACAGTTTAAACTTCGATTTTTTAAATCTCAGTTAAACTCTATAATTATCCGTTGAACTAGAAAAGTTAAGATTTGTTCTTTACTCATTTGTTATTATTAATTTTATTTTTATTTATTCTTTCTCGATCTTTATTTTAGTGTATTAAATGTTGTTTTCTCATAGCTACTATTTTTACGTCTTATTACATCTCCTGTTAATTTTTAACCTAATAGTTTGTGTAATTTTTTTTTAATATATTTTAATCATTGTCTATTTCATATTAATATTATCTTATTTCTTCTCTTTTTTCATTTGCATATAATTTTCTTTAGCTTAAATTATCTTTTGTATCTTACTATGCTAATATATCGAAATATTTTTTTAGTTGTTTTTGTACCTTTTTAGCCCTGATAAAGCTTTTGAAAGTGAGGCAAAATGTCAGCAAATAAGCAGTTGTTAACTTTTCTTTTTTTTTTTTTTACCGCACCCCTGAAGAACTTCTTCATAATTAGAAAAGTTAATCTTCAAATCAGTCGGAATATTTTACCGGTCAATAGCCGGTTAAACTGAGATTTACAGCATATCTACGTTTAAGTAGGTTTAACCCTACAGTGAACTTTCCATAGTTCTCGTTGGATCTGTTATTTCGAAGGTGTTGTACACCTAGCGAAGGTGTAATGCATTATTGTGTTAAAAAAAAAGGAATTTGACGGACGTCGTAGACTTCAAATAATTATTTTCTCAGACAATAATATCTATAACAATCATGGAGACTGGCAGTTATCTCAGTTTCAGGTAATCTTGGTAACCATAATAAACCGGAAACAGGTCACCAAGTTACCGAAGTTATAACTGCACATTTTGACTTAATCTTAGTTATATGTTTATCGTTTATAGTTGCTTAGCGGAGAAGGGGGCGAGTTAAAGAAAAATAAATATAATCGCAAAAGGAAAAGAAAAGATAAAACAATAAAGAATTACTCCTTTTTCTCGGAAATAACGAAAACCACGAAGCATTATGCCCACAATATAGCTAAAATATACCACTACATAAACAATTGTTGAATTATGACCATTGGCGAATACCTTTACATGTAGATAACAGAAAACCTAGGGGTTACCTACCCACCTGTTGAATTATCGTAATATTCCGTGAATAACAACAAAAAAAACATAAGTAAATTAATAAGTTAAAAGCAGAGAAAGAACAGCAGAACTATACCTACAAAAGTTTAATAATAATAAGAAATATATATACAGAGAATGAAAAAGGCAAAAAAAGAATTTCATCAATTAATAAAACAATTAAAACTTATAGGTTGACTTAACCTTAACTTAAATGCTTAACCTTAATAACTATATTTACTAGGTATGTACGTATGTATCTACGACGTCTATATCCCCACTTCTAGTGTTAATGACCGTACATTGAAGTAGAACACCATAATTTTGAAAAAAACAAAACATATAAAATGACATTTCTCATATGGTGCTATTTCGGTTCAAACAGTAAAGACAAAGGGCCTTTAAACTATTACCACTTCACATTGAACAATCGTAACGTGTTCAAAATCAAAACTGTCGCCTTCACAAAAAAAAAAAAAAACCCGTGACCTAAAACATATCGCTCGTGTTTTGTTTTCACCATGACAACCGGAACACCTCTTATCTACACAGATCTAGCCAATGTTTTTGTTTCACCATGACAACCGTAACACCCCTTGTCTACGCAGATATCGCCAGTGTTTTCATTTCACCATGGCAACCGTAACAAAGTTTTATAAAACTCTTGGACAAATCTTAGTTTTACTAGAGATTGTTGCCGCCCAAACCGTTCCTAAGTAAGCAACCAAAGAGGAAACCTTCCATAGTTTCCCTTTTATCTAGGGAAGGAGTATTGTATTATTCCGTTTCCTTCCAAATTCAGTAACATTGATCTGATCGAGATATACGATTTGAGAGATAACGAAGAATTCAAAAAATTAGGGAACATGAAAAAAAAAAAAGATTTCGGCCTCGACCAAATCATTTTTTACAGTTGTCGGATGAAGAATTATTGATTTCGACTGTCAAAATTGGCTGTTGTATCACCTTTAACGTTAATTGGACCCAAAATTTCTAACATTAGCAATATGAATTGTGTAGTATGTCAGTTATCTCATTTTAAGGTAACCTGGTTAACAAAACTGTAGACAAGAAATAAGTCGCTCAGTTGCCGGGGTTTATGACAGCGTCCTGTCTACACGGCGGTGACAGTTGACCTAAAATAAATCTGAAGACATTCGAAGAATTAGATACTCAGGCAATAATGAAAAAAAAAAAAAATCCGTCCTAGACAAAATTGAATCGATTATAAATTTAATTGGACTCACAATTTCTAACATTAGCGATAGGAATTGCGGAGTTTTGTAGTTTGCTAAGTTTTAGGTTACCGTAGTAACCTGATAAGAAAACAGTAGACAAGAAATACGTCACTCAGTTACGGTGGTTTATGACAGTGTCCTGTCTACACGGCGGTGACAGTTGACCTTAAGTAAATCTGGAGGCATTCAAAAAATTATTTGATCAGGCAGTAATGAAAAAAAATTGATTCCGTCCTTGACCAAATAATACTTTACAGTAGTAGGATGGGGAATTTATCGATTTTGACAGTCAAAATTGGGTGTTGAATCAATTATAAATTTAATTGGACACACAATGTCTAACATAACCGGTAGAAATTGTAACGTTTGGCAGTTATCTCAGTTTCAGGTAACCTTGGTAACCTGATAAATAAACATTAGACCAGACTACCAAGTTACCGAAGTTTTACGAAACTCTTGGACAAATCCAAGTTACATCAATCACGCACATAGCAGCTTCTTTAACACAATTGAATTCATTAAAAAGTATTCAATGATGTAGTGTTATATTTTTACATGCTTTATTATTATTATTTATTTATTTATTTATTTACTTGTTTATTTATCGTTTATTTATCACCCTACCCTGCCTGTTAGGTTATACGGGTGCTCGCAGCAGTGGGTACAACTCATTGCTACAATCATGACAGTCAATGTATATCTTGCTTTTCATAATTGTTAATTTTCATGCTACATTCATAATATTCTATATATTCATATATGCTACAGTTATTTTTACATGCTTAAAAATATAGAATAGAACTTTAACTGTTTTTACTCACTAAAAATTTAAATAACGATTGACTAAAATCATCTAAACTCAATAACAGACGTAGTTATCACTGTAACTCAAAATCCGAAAATGTCTATTAAGCAGATATTTTTACTTTCTCATACGAAATATGCGTTTCAAAATCCCTTCAATCCAAATGACCAAGTCTCGCTAATTAGTCTATGTATCTGTTTGGAGCCTAGCTTAAAAAAAGTCATGCATATTTAGGCTGGTATATCCCTTGGATGTTACAGTAATTGTACATATTACTCGTATATATATTACTGTTATATTCTTGTACATAGAGCTCGTTTCATTACTTTAATGAAAACTATGTACAATTACTAGTCAAAATTTATGAGTCTGCCAAGTAGTGGAAAAGAAACAAATAGAGGTGGTTTCAAAACATTAAAAAAAATGTATTGTAAATTTAAAAAAAATTGATTTCATTCCAGAGTTCCATATCTTTAAAACTACCAACAACACTAGAAAACTTAAAATAAAATAAATTTACTAGTTTAATGTGACAAAAAGTAATTTAGTATTAATAGACATCTGTAGATCGAATGGCTACAGATTTCTCAAAATAAATTCACTTGCTACTGATTTCTTTTTTAAATATTGTTTTTAAAAATGTGTATCTCGAGAACTATTGAACGTAAATGGCTCAATTTGGGCTCATATTTTGGCAAATTTACACTACTTTAACTAATGTTAGTTTAGGTTTAGTTAGTTTAGCTAGTCTAATTTTAATACTCATCAAAATTAAGACTCACAAATTTTTAGTAAATAATCTTGTACTAATCGATTTTGGACATTTCTTCGACTTCCTCAAAAGCTGCACCAACGATTTTGATTAAACTCGACATGTCAATGTAAAATTAAATGATTTTTTTTTTTTATATTTTTCTTTTAAATTTTAGTAAGGGTTATTTCGAGATGCACTGCGACATAGATTCTGAGAAAAACGGCTACGAAAATTTATTCAAAAACTTTTTAAAAATGATTTTAATTATTTTGAAGATATTAAAAAAAAACATTATTTTTTTTTTCATAATTGTATTGAAACTTCCTAGAAAGCAATAATAATAATAACTTTATTAGCATCAGTATTGACCAAAGCCTCTCCTTTGGGGAGGAATTTATAATGGTTGGACAGAAGAAAGAACAACATTGATAAATATACAAAAACGTAAATATATGAGGAGAAGATGGTTGGGGGGTGGTAGGGTGCGGTCAAAATATAACCCAAATAAGTTTAAATAACTGCTTTAATCGTCCCAACGTTTCGGCCAGAATTTCTAGTCTACATCAGGGCTAAATTCATCCATTAAATCAGGGGGAAATTCATCCACGATCGACTATCTCTCATTATTAAAAACATAAATACCAAACAGAGTCCTCACAATCATACACCAAAAATTCCTTGAAAACAAACTCCAATAAATCAACAAATGATTAAAATATTGATAATATTTAAATATACAGACAAAGAAACTTTCCAAAAATAAAATAAGGAGATTAAAAGAACAAAAAAAAGATAATCCATGTTCTTTGCAGACTTTTTTATTTACTTAGGAAATTTTTATTTTATTTTTAATGAACAAATGTTTGACTCTGATAAATTTGAAACTTTCCTGAAAGTAATCTGAAGTAGTTATTTTAAACACTTTTATTTGTTTTACTTTGGAATAATTTCATTCCAAAATAACATGAAATCGATTAACTATTGACATGGAAATCGATTGCCTAGAATTGAACCGAAGTCAATAGAAGCTAATCATACAATCGATATTCTATATAAATCGAAACAAACTAAGTCAAAACAGGTAAATGTTTAAGATGATGGAGGGAGGCCTAGGGAGGGAGGGAGGAACTGGGTCAGCTCTGACGTCATATGCACGTGGCCAGATGACGTCATCGACACGCGGTCAATGACGGAAAATGGAATATCAGCTATTTTTGAATTGTAAATTTTATGTATAAATGTCTCTGATATGTTTTTATTAAGGGATATTTCTCTAAAATAGGAACTAAGTACCGAATTTAGGTTAACATGTTGAAGCCTCTCCAGAGGTATTGATCCGATACAGTAGTAAACCATTTCCATAAATTTGATTATTTATTTTTTTAGTCATTTAGTTTTATTGGTAAGATGCAGGATAGGTTATGTAAGAACAATTAAATATTCCCATCTAAAAGAGTTAAAAATAATATTTCGTCATACTTTCAGGAATAAGAAAAATGTTTTACATTTGACCATTATAATCTAATTTGAGTCTTGATGCTGGGTGTGACTGATGAATGGATCTTCGTTAAACATTGATGAATGATTCATAGCCATTTCATAAAAAAAAAAATTAGATTTTAAATCCCAAATGAAGATGTTATGCTCTCCATTTTAGTGCAACTAGGCTTTATATGTGCAGATGTAATCTGGTATTGTAAAAACGTTCAATTCGCAAATACTTAATTACGCACTTACAGCATTTTTACACTGAATTTATTTAGACGTGTATGAAAAAGAAATTTATCTAGACGTGTATGAGTAACTTTTTCCCCGTCCTTATTACTTTAAAATGTTTCATATATCATTCCAATGTTATATTGTTCAATACAATAATATTTTTTTTATTTTCTATTAAATAAAAAGAAGAAAATAAATGAGTTTAGAAAAATAAAAAACTATGTTATTTCTAAAACACTTTATTAAGTGAAAATAAATACAAATTTCTAAACTTAATATAAATTTCTAAAATTTAAAGATTTAATTAAAAAATTTATTATAATATAATTTATGCAAGAGTAAATGCATCAAGTGTTAACATATACCAGTTATTGACATGTTAACCTTTATTTTTTAATATTAACAACTAATTGGAGGATTAAAATAGATTCCAACAAATCACATCAAATCACCTTTATCCTTCGTCGTAAGCCTACCGGCTGCCCCACAGTTTCATTTACCCCTGTCGACCAGATCTGGACAAACGATTAACCTGGAATCCTCACACAAAACTGAAATGACAGGAAACTGCATGTCAATTTTGACTATTACAGCACTTACTAGACAAACGGTCTAAACTTCCAACTCACTACAAAAAACTGATCTGAGTAAGGCCAATCTGGACATACGGAGTTGAGTTTTGGGACTCTCGTATTCAATCCTTACAATTCAGAATCCTTCGTAAAATCCTCTATGCTCCTTACTTTGTCACACATAAAATCATACATAAAGGCCTTAATGTATCCGATCTAGCCCGAACCAGATATCACTCCTTCCATTATAAACTTCCTAACCACCCAAACCCCATAGTTTCTAATCTTGCATCCTCTTCCATTCCTGACAATCCTCCGAGGCGCCTGAAACAATGGCCTCGAGACCTTCTAATGTAAAAACGCCATTAGAGTGCTACCAATGGGTAGTTTCTCTACAAGACTGTTTTACTCCATTATAAACATACATCAAATTTACTGTAATTTTCAATTAAAAAAAAAATTAAATTTTCGTTGGAGCTGGTTGTCAACTAAACTGGGTGATTAACCACCATTTTCAATCCAGATCACTGAATAATAATATTGGAAAAATAAAAATATAATTTTAATTTCTAAAAAAAAGACACCAATTTTATTTCTTGGTGAAATTTTAAGTAGAAACCAGAAAAAAAACAAGGTCAATTCAAGATAATTTAAATTGAAATTTTTTTTTTTATTTTATTTATTTATTGATATTTACAACTGTATAAAAAAATACAACCAGTAAATTTGATCATAATGACATAATGATATGATACAGGATGTAGAGAAACTACCCAGTAGTAGAACTCTAAAAACAGTTTACAATATAAGGTCACGAGGCCATCTTCTTTTCAAGCGCCTCGGAGGATTGCCAGGAATGGAAGAGGAAGCAAGGTTAGAAACGAGTGGGTTTGGGTGGTTAGGGAGTTTATTATGGAAGGAATAATATCGGGTTCGGGCTAGATCGGTTACATAAGGGACAAAATTGAAAATATAAATTTTTAAAAAACTTGAATTTGGATACAAGATAAAATTAATTTAAAAAACCCCTTGCACACAACAATGAAGGAATAATTATTGTTGATTACAAACGCGTTTTTATTCTTGTCGTTATTGGTGCACCTTTCATTCTCATCCTCATCAAGGTAGCTGTGGCATCCGGCAACCACATTTTTTAATACTCAAAGGATTTTTCTTTAAATGATGTTCGACATCTGACAATTTCGCTGGAGCAGGATGTACTCGCACGGGTATCAAATCCGATAACGTGTGCAATGTTATTTTGTAAACAGTCGAAATGTAGCTACATCGTTGAGATAACTCATCTCAACCTGAATTTGAATATCATCTCCAATCCCTCATCAATGAAAAGTTATTCGATGATTTTGTGCATCGAGAAAATACGGGAAATAAAAAAAAAAAATAAAAAAAAAAATGAATTTCAGAAAAATGTGGATAGGGCTGGTTTTGAAGCTACACGCCTCAAATAAACAAAAAACATGGCTGACATGTCTTTGATAATCACAAATTTTTAAAAAATCTTTCTCTAAAGTACCTTTAATTTTATTTATTTGAAAAAATAAACAGCTCTCAATTATAAATAGATAATAAAGAATGTTATGAATAAATAAGGAACTCGCTGTAGAGAGATGTCAGTTAATAGAAATTTCATTGTATTATTTTTATCCTCAATTTTCAAAATGTAAAACGGTCTACTCTTGTTTTTCAAGGCTCAGACAATATCTAATCTCTCAGTCAAAGATCGGTACATACATTGATATGTATTGACCTTTTGACAATCCTGGGTATTATTAAGGTGTTTTGTCATCATCCCCTATACCTGGTCAGGGTATCCTTTTGCGAAGCTATTAGGGCGTCCCCGGATATGGTGAGGACCACAGTCAGGAGGCAGGCATAGAAGATGCACTTTGACCAGACGAAGTCGTGAGAAGGGCCACGAGACCTGGACATCCCTTATGAACAAGACGACACCTACGGAACTACATCCCACGGTATCAGCAGCTATAAGTATAAAGTAAATAATGAGTAATAATGCAATAACCGATATTTTATGGCAACCATTTATCTGAATCATTACCACCATTTTAATCATAGTAATAAATTGTAAATAAATACTTAGTCTCTTTATGTAGTATATATACTATTATAACCCAATATATCATCCCTTATTGTATTATATAATTAATGGTAACAACATTTTATAAATATAAAGGTATTTAATTGGTTAACTGGTAAACACACAAATAGCCTTTGGAAAAGAATCCAATCATAATAATAGTATTTTAGGACTCAATATATAATTAATTAATTAACTTATTTTTGGATAATTGCCTTCAGCGATTATTCTGGCATCCCGATTAAATCTCAAGGCAGTACATAGCAACATTTATATGGGTTCCAAGTCAAGTATGAATCGAAAGGAATGAACTGGGGTAAGGGAATTTTAACTCTATCAGAAATGAACAAACCCCTAGAAAAAAAATCAAATATAAGATGGCAATGAAAGCCCAAGGAGTAAACTAAAAATTATTAAAACGGACGTCAAGCCTTGGGGTACCTCCAGCCGCAAATGCCGTAGATAGGAGATCTTACTGACCAGCTGAGAACAGATCTTCACACAAGGCTCACCCACTCCTATCTCATTTCAAAACTGGCGCCTCCGAACAGCCAGTTTTGTAACAGCAATATGGTAATCAGCCATATTTTTCAAGAATGCCCATATTTCACATCACATTTCAATAGTTTAGAATTAAACCCGGATATTCCAAAAACCCTCAGAGACGATGACAAAACAGTAGTTTATATTATATTCACATATGAAAATACATTTGGCACATGAAATTTTGTTCAAACAACTATAAATCAAATTATTTTAGCAAATATCATGAAAACTACAACTCCAACGAATATAAGTTTTAACTACTTTATAGTACGCTTGACTAGATTTTTATGAGCGCTGACAGACATCTGTACGTCATATGGTTTTTGAGATATAGATTTCACAAAATAAATTCACTAACTACAGATTTTTCAGTGCATTTTTTATAAAATGTTGCTTTTTAAAAGGTTATGTCTCGGGAACAATTGAACATCATTATATTACGTTATATTATATATTTTATTATTGGAGAAGTTTGTCGGGGGGTGTGGTCAGCAAAGAACAACATAAATAAACAAAACCATATTTATTTATTTTATGCTGATGTTTCGACCTGAGTCAGTCTCAATATATAAATGTCAGTTGCCAGCCTACCTTCTACGCCACAATCCCTGATGAAGACCTGAAACTCTGGTCAAAACGTCGGCATAAAATAAATAAATATGGTTTTGTTTATTTATGTTGTTCTTTGCTGACCGCACCCCCGACAAACTTCTCCAAACATATATTTTTCGATCTTAAGGATCAGTCAATAAAACAGCTTTATTGTTTGCATAACCATGTCCTACAATGAAAAATTAGTTAATCATTCCTTTAAATAATTATCACAAATTATAATTAATTATTACTTAATAATAAATAATTATTATACCATTGTTACGGTCCAATCATTAATCTACGGTCACCTATCTACATCTCATTATATTTTATTATATTTGACAAAATAAATTCACAAAATGTTCATTTCTAATTGTTTGGATAATATTTTTGTTTTATGAAAAATATATCTCCGAAACATACAGATGTCTGCCAGCTCTCAAAGTAAAGCTAGTTAAATGTACAATAAAGTAGTTTATGTCGTTTATTTTCGTAGCAGTAGTAGATTTATGATAATTGCTAAAATAAAATGATTTATAGTTGTTCAAACATACTTTCATATTCGAAATTTATATTCATATGCAAATATCATCTATAGTCCATAGTAAGAATAGAAGTGCCATAGACTATTTTATAAGATAAATTACATTTATTTTGAGTACTGACAGACATCTGTACGTCTAATACTTTTTCATAAATCAAAAATGTATACATAAAAATACTATCACAAATGAACATTTTGTGAATTTATTTTGTCAAATATAATAAAACTATTATACCTACGAAAATAAACGTCATAAACTACTTTATACATTAAATTAGCATTAATTTGAGTGCATATAGACATCTGTACTTCGAATGGTTCCGAGAGATAGATTTCTGAAAATAAATTTAATAACTACTGATTTTTCAGTGCATTTTTTATGAAATGTAGCTTTTTATAATGCTATATTTCGGAAACTACTCAATGTAAACAGCTCTACTTAAGCATATACGTTAGCAAATTTACTATAAAATAGGTCTCCGAATGAAAAATTAATTTTTTTTAAGATATAGGAAACGTCATCAACGTTTATCTTGGTAGGTGTAATAGTTGTTGTTGTTGATTTTTGCTTAACGGCGTAAAACCCTCTGGTCATCAACGCCTATGGGATGATAAAAGTAAAAAAAAAAAAAATAAAATAATAAAATAAATAAATAAAAAATAGAAAAATACTTTAAAAAAAAAAAAATAAAAAAAAAAAAATAAATAAAAAACATAAAAATCGAAGAGGAGTTATAATTTATAAAGAAGGCGATGTGCTTTTAAAAATTCAAATACTCGTGTAATTTTAGCTTCCTCATCTGCGAGAGTTTCGGATAAATTTGGGGTCAGTCCTATCCTGTTTATTGTCGGCAAATAGTGAGTACACTCTTCGAAAATATGTCTAATCGTAAGAATGGACTGACAATATTTGCTCGTTGGAGGTGGCAGTTTTCTGATCAGGTGAGAGTGCGTGAGGAGAGTATGACCTATTCTCAAGCGGGCCAGAGCAACCTCCTCCCTGCGGCTGTTGCGGTAGGATGTCGACCATGGTTTTACTGATCGTTTTATTTCTTTTAATTTACCGGGAGAGCTTTCATCCCACTTGGCCTGCCATTTTTCTAATATTTGTAATTTAAGGGGTGTACTGAGTTCTGATGGAGTAAGAACGGCGGTGCCTCGGCCAGGGAGCGTGAGTGCCTCACTGGCAGCTTTGTCTGCGAGCTCGTTACTAACAATAGGTGTAATAGTTTTATTATATTAGACAAAATATATTCACAAAATAAAGGTAATTTATCTTATAAAGTAGTCTATGGCACTTCTTAGTATGGAGTATAGTTTTTATAATATTCGCATATGAACATAAATTTCGAATATAAAAGTTTGTTTGAACAACTATAAATAATTTTATTTTATCAAGTATCATAAATCTACTACTCCTACGAAGATAAACGACATATACTGCTTTATAGCACATTTCACTATCTTTAATTTCAGTGCTGGCAGACATCTGTATGCCTTATGGTTCCAGAGATATATTTTTTCATAAACCAAAAATATTATCCAAACAATTAGAAATGAACATTTTGTGAATTTATTTTGTCAAATATAATAAAAACTATTTCAACTACAAAGATAAAAGTTATATACTACTTTATACATTGAACTAGATTTAATTTGAGTGCTAATAGACATCTGTACGTCAAAAGATTCTTGAGATATAGATTTCTCAAAATAAATTCACTAACTACAGATTTTTCAGTGCATTTTTTATGAAATGTTTCTTTTTAAAAGGCTATGTCTGAAAAACAATTGAACGTAGATAGGTTTTTATGGCTCAGACTTTAGCAAATTTACTCCAATTTAAAATTCTCTTTAGGTTTTCTAGTGTTGTTAAGGATATGAAGCTCCGAATGAAAAATATTTTTTTTTAGCATTTAGAAAAGCTGCCATTTTGTATTTCCCCTACCTATACTTGGCAGACTCATACACTAGTAATACACATAGTTTTCATTAAAGTAATCAAAAAAATAACTGCCTTTTTTCACCACTTGACAAAGTGTTAGTAATGGGCCAATCTGTAATATGTCAGAATATTTCATAAATAGTTTCAGGAATGTTAATAGGGAAAAAATCATTGATAGTATAGCTCTTACTGAAGCTCAATAAACGTAATTAAAAATTAAATATAGTATATTTTATGAAGCAGACAAAAGGTAAGAAGACACTGCCGCTTGGGTCTGCTCTCATTTCCATTCCCAAGGCCTTTGCCAAAATTATTTATAGAAACGAAAACTGCATCAAAACAGTTTAATTAATTTCCACATCTTCCACATCGAGTTTGATTATATATAATATATATTTATTGATATTTACGACTGTACATGATGGTACGGTACAAGCATTTAGAGAAACTACCCATTGGTAGCCCTCTAAAAATATTTTTACAATATACGGTCTAGAGAACATATTCTTTCCAGACGCCTCGGAGGATTGTCCGAAATAAAAGAGAAAGCAAGGTTAGAAACTAGGGGGTTTGAGTAGTTAGGGAGTTTATAATGGAAGGATTGATATCTGGTTCGGACTAGATCGGTCACATATTGAACATTAAAGTCTTTATGGATGATTTTATTTGTGACAAAGTAAGGGGCATTAAGGATTTTGGATTGTATGGATTGGATACGAGAGAAATTCGAAGGTTTAGTAGAGCCCCAAAGCTCAACTCCGTATGTCCAGATGGGCCTTATTATTGTCATGTAGATCAGTCTTTTGTAATGTGTTGGAAGACCGTTTGTCTAGTAGAAATCGACAGGCAGTTTCCTGTCTTTTCAGTCTTGTGTGAGGATTCCAGGTTAATCGTTTGTCCAGCTGTAGTCCAAGGTAGCAGATCTGCTCTACAGAGGTGAGAGTATACTGTAGGACAGTCTGCAGATTTACGAGGAAGAGTAAAGGTGATTTGATGTTTTTTTTTTGGAATTTATTTTAATCCTCGTATTACGACACCATTCTTCGAGGGTTGTTTATATGGTATTGGAGAGTTAGGATTGGGTGGGATGTCAGCTGTATAGACGGTGTACATGATGTGAACGAGGCTACGACCTTCTTTTATTGTTGAGGTGTAGATAGTTGACCGTAGATTAATGCTTGGAGAAGTTTGTCGGGGGGTGCGGTCAGCAAAGAACAACATAAATAAACAAAACCATATTTATATATTTTATGCCGACGTTTCGACCTGAGTTTTAGGTCTTCATCAGGGCTATAGAACAAAAGAGATAACAACAACATTTAGAGTAACATACAATTGAAAAGGAATTGTATACAAACAAATTTAGAATTATACAAAATATTGAATTGAATCATAAATGATAATAAATTGATAACTGATAATTGAATAGTACAAAATATCCACAAATATCAATCAATTAAAATTTTGTACTATTCAATTATCAGTTATCAATTTATTATCATTTATGATTTAATTCAATATTTTGTATAATTCTAAATTTGTTTGTATACTATTTATTTTCAATTGTATGTTGAATGCCTTATGGTTCCAGAGATATATTTTTTCATAAATCAAAAATATTATTCAAACAATTAGAAATGAACATTTTGTGAATTTATTTTGCTAAATATAATAAAAACTATTACAACTACGAAGATAAACGTTATATACTACTTTATACATTGAACTAGCTTTAATTTGAGTGCTAATAGACATTTGTACGTCGAATGATTCCTGAGAGATAGATTTCTTAAAATAAATTCACTACTGATTATTTTTGTGCATTTTTTATGAAATTCTGCTTTTTAAAAATATCTTTATCTCGAGAACTATTGTACGTAAACAACTCTATAAGGGCTAATATTTTAGAAAATTTACTCTTCTTTAAATAATGTTCTCTTAGATTTTCTAGTGTTGTTGGTAGTTTTTAAGATATAGAGTTCCGAATGAAAAATTAATGTTTTTTTAGGGTTTTGAAACTGCCGCCATTTTTTATTCTCCTAACCTATACTTGGCAAACTCATCAATTTTTACTATTAATTATACAAAAGTTTTCATTAAAATAATCAAAAATTGGGGTGAGATAACTGCATTTTTTCTACTCTAAATATATATTTAAAAAAATTAAAGTAAATGAAATTAAGATATGTGATGAATAAAGGTATAATTGTTTAAATAAAATGAATTGTATCCAACTGACTTTTTCCCTTCTTGTATTTGTATCAGGAGCTTGGGGGACCAGGGGAAGTGCCCCACAGGGCCTCTTATGGCCGCTAAGACATCTTTATGCTTCTTTAATATTATAATAAGTTAGTTAAATTGCAGAAACTGCTCGTCGATTCCGACTATTACAACATTTACTAGACAAACGGTCTAAATTGCCAATCCATAACAAAAGACTGATCTACATGACTATTAAAAGGTCTATCTGGACATACGGAGTTGAGCTTTGGGGCTCCACTAAACCATCAAATTCCTTCCGAATCCAATCCTTACAGTCCAAAATCCTCCGTAAAATCCTTAATGCTCCTTACCACAAATCAAGTCATCCATCAGGACGTTAATGTTCCATATGTTAACAATTTGGCCAGAACCAGATACCGTTCCTTCCATAATAAACTTCTCAACCACCCAAATCCGCTTGCTTCTAACCTGGCTTCTCCTTCATTACCTAATAATCCTTCTAGGTGTCTGAAAAGAAGATGGCCCCGAGATCTTATTGGACTTCTATCAATGGGTAGATTCTACACTTGTCTGTTTCATGCCATTGTATAGCTATCATCAAATTTACTTGTCGTACATATTTTTAATACAGCTGTCAAATATCATAGTATAAATAAAAATAAAAAGTTTAAAATATTATACAGTTATATTACAAGATGTTTTAAACAATAGTTTGTAACCAACATAAGTCTTTGGATAACTAAGAAATTGAACATGGGGGGTAAAGGAAAGTCCCCCATAGAAAATATTTGGAAATTAGATTCTTTAAAAGTGTATTTTGAGTCACTGTTGTTGTAAATTTGTCTATTTGAGCACTAGCTGAAAGGATCAGCCAAACATTAGGAAAGGATACTTAAAAGAAATTGTGGAGAAAATGGTGAGGGTTGCCGTCTTTTGAAAAGCCACTAAAGCTATCAATTTTAAGCTCTACAAAGTGGGATGAAACGTCGGAAAATAAATAGTTGTTAACTATTTTTGTTTCTCTTTTGACCGCAACCCTGACCAGATCTTGGCCTCGAGATCTTCTCCTCTAGAAATATTATTGGAGTTCTATCAGTGGGTAGATTCTCCACATTTTTGTATCATGTCACTATGGTACCTACAGCAAATTTACTTGTTGTATATATTTGTATACAGTTGTAAATAACAATATATAAATTATTAAAAAAAAGAAAAATTAAATTACATTTAAAACAAATGAAATTTTTATTTATTTATATTTCGTATTGTAACTTAATAAAAGAATTAGAACTATTTTTATTGTTAAAGTAAGTCATTGAAAAATGAAAACAAAGTCCGGTGGACTTTGATTGATTACTACCGTATTTGTTTATGTATCTCTTACACTAATACGGCATTTAGTGTAGTGTAAATAGGCTTCAACAGTGCTAGAAGGGCGTTCTCGTATTTTTTGCAAAACATTTCTACAGATATGATATTAGTGGCTACTTAAGCCAGGTCCAACTACCTGAGTGATCCCTTTAAGCTTTCGAAGAAAAGTTCTACTTAGAGTATTTACCTTCAACAGTTTGTGTTAATCATGTGTTTGAACATATAAACCTCTATAACGTATTGGATGGCAGCTCGAAATGCTGCTATCTAGTGGCAAACAAATGAAGTTGTAAGCAGTATCCATTGAACAAGTGAACATGTACCATCAGAGAGAGAACAAACAACTAAAAACATTGCTTGCAGTTACTAATAATCCTTTAATTGCATCCTTAACTCTCCAATCCCATATCACATCTCTCAGAGAATAGTGTCGAAATCGGTGGATCAAGATAAATCTCAACAGATTCCATCAAATCACCTTTACCCTTCATCATATCCCTGCAGACTGCCCTACAGTATACTTTAATAATAATTTAATATCCGTGTAGAACAAATCCGCTACATTGGACTACAAGCGACTAACTTGGAATCCTAATACAATACTTTCTGTGATTTTAATTTAATAAAGTCTATCTGGACATACGGAGTTGAGCTTTAAGGCTCCACCAAACCTTTAAATTCCTCTCATATACAATCCTTACAACCCAAAATCCTTGGTGAAATTCTCAATGCTCCTTAGTTTGTCACAAATAAAATAATCAATAAAAACCTTGATGTTCCATATATAACCGATCTATTCCGAACCACAGATATCAATCCTTCTATTATTAACTCCGTAACCACCAAAACCCACTAGTTTCTGACGTTCCTCTTTCATTCCGAGGCGCCGGAAAAGAAGATGGCCTCAAGACCTTCTAATATTGAAATTTTATATATTTTTATTTAGAGTGCTACCTATGGGTTGTTTCTCTACATTCCTGTATCACACCATCATGATCTTACATAAAATTTACTTGATGTATTTGTATGTGTAAATATAGATATTGTTTTACTTACATGTATAAGATATATGTTTATGTCACTAGATTGTATTTTTTTTCTCTTGTTTAAAAAAATAAAGTATCTAAACGTTTCCAGTAAAAGCCGTTTCATTTACTACAATATTTCTCTTATTCAGAATTAACTCCCTGGGAATCATACACCACCACATGCATGGAAATTAATGAGTATGGGAGATTATCCAGAAGTGGGATGGCATGCATCCATCGCATATGTTATTTGTTGTTTTAGTTATTATTTTTTATTATTTTAAATATCTTAATATTTGTTATATAGGGGAATTTGTTGATCAAATGAAATAGGGGTTGTGAAATGGAAGGGAAAGAAAAATAAAAGGAATAAATCGAAAAACTTGTAGTTAGTTTGTAGACTGGTATTAATTGTAAAAGAAAACTGTGGAAGAAAAAAAAAATTATCTATGTATTATATTATAACATGTAAAAATATGATAACTTATATTTGTCCAGTCACGGATTGATTAGTATGCTGTGTAATGTAGCAACCCGATGTATTTGGGCAGCATGAATAAATAAAGTATTTCTTTCTCTCTCCTCTATTCTATATTCTCACAATACCAGGTAGGGATGCGACATCGATGTTTTTAAGCCGATGTTTTTTTAACATCGATGTTTTACTTTAGATGTTTTACGTTTGTCCTAATCTTTACTTTTTTATTTAAAAGTAACTAAATGAAAACCAAAAATTTACGGTATAAATAATTTCCTATCAACAATGTGGTGGGATAAAAAAGGACCTCCAACCATCATGATAATCATGACGTAATAAAGATAAATTATGACTAGAAAAACATCGATGTTTAAAAATATCTATGCTTAATATTAAAGCATACATACAAACCTTTGCCTAAAATACATCGATGTTTTTGAACAACCACTTCAGTAACATAAGTTCTGTTCAAACGACTACGTATACTCCCGCCAGTCGGAAGTGGTTTTGCAAGAAATAATGCAAATTGACAACAAAAAAAATCGATATTTAGAAATATCAATGTTCAATATTAAAATATCGTTGCATACAATACATTGCCCAAAATACATCGATGTTTTTGAACAACAACTTCAGAAACGTAAGGTCTGTTCTTACGGCCACGCATTCTACGGCCTGTCAGAAGTGATTTTTAGAACAAAGAATCAGACATCGACTACAAAAAACATCGATGCTTTTAAAATATCGTTGCTTACAATACGTTACCCAAAATACATCGATGTTTTTGAACAACCATTTGAGTAAGGTAAGGTCCGTTACAACGACTATCCAACCATCACGCATTTTAAGGCCTGCCAGAAGTGTTTTTTTAAACAAAGAATCTGACATCAACTCCAAAAAACATCGATGTTTTTAAAATATCGTTTCTTACAATACTTTACCGAAAAAACATCGATGTTTTTGAACAACTATTGAAGGAGCATAAGGTCTGTTCCAACGACTACCATGCTCAGGCCAGTCAGAAGTGCTTTTTGTATGAAAGAATGGAACTTCGACTACAAAAAACATCGATGTTTTAAAATATCGTTGCATACAATGCCTGTCGATATGGGATTCTTGTATTTGGGTAATGTATTGTAACCAACTATATTTTAAAAACCTTAAAATGCGTGATGGTTGGATAGTCGTTGTAACGGACCTTACCTTACTCAAATGGTTGTTCAAAAACATCGATGTATTTTGGGTAACGTATTGTAAGCAACGGTATTTTAAAAGCATCGATGTTTTTTGTAGTCGATGTCGGATTCTTAGTTTCAAAACCCACTTCTGACAGGCCGTAGAATGCGTGATCGTTTTCAGACTTTATGTTTCTGAAATAGTTGTTTAAAAACATCGATGTTTTTTGGGTAATGTATTGTAAGCAACGATATTTTAAAACATTAATGTTTTTAGGAGTCCTTAAAAAAAACATCGATGTTTTTCAACATCGTTGTTTTTTTGTCGATGGTTTTTTAACATCGATGTTTTAGTATTGAACATCGATGTTCTTTTATCGATGTCGCATCTCTAATACCAGGTTGAGAAATAGCTAAGTTCTTCTTAGTTGCATTTAGTTATCAAAATAACTCCCCAAGAGGCCCTTCTGTTCACATACCCCTTGGCGCTCGTACCAAAGAAGCGAAGAGGCCGAAGCAGAATCCTCTAAATTGGCTCGTGTCAGGGGAGGGTTCTTGAATGATGCGCCCCCTCGGGGGTGAATGTAAGCGAGGTACCATTGATGGCCCGGGATCTGGGTCAGTGGGACATGCACGTGCCTCAGTGACGTCATGCCATTGAGGGGGCCCGCCCCCTCGGGGAGCCAATAGCGTTCTCTCCCTGTGGATTAGCACTTTTCCGAGGGGGAGAAGATCCGCTTCAAATTGTCCCGCTCCCAAGGAATTTTGATAAGAAAACAGGAAGGCACTGCGGAAGGAACATCGGCAACGCGGGACGAAGGGTACTAGTAAGTAAGACAAACCTTCTGGTAATACTTTACTCTCGGACGGGAACAGATCGGCGAGGACTTGGGCAGAGCGGGATAGAAGGCCCTTTCATTACGACTGACAATGGAATACATTCATGGCCTTCGACCGACTCAGCCAAGATCCATTCATTCCAGTAACGCCCATTCATACAAATATCGTTTGTTGTCCCTCTCTCATTCTGTCAGTTGCAGTGCTGACTTTATTAAGCATTATATATAGAGAATTTATAATTGAGGCTTAACTCGTTATATCCATGGTAATTTAATTCAGCGAAAACCCAAACACAAATGTAAATTCTTTAAATATATGTATATATAGTTGACCGTAAACATTTAAATATAAGAGATGGTCAGGTTTGCTGTCAAAAAAAAAGAAAAACAGTTTATAACTATTTTAATGTCCGACGTTTCGCCCCACTTTGCAGGGCTTCATCAGGGCTAAACAAATACAAAAAAACCTGAGAATATTACAACAATAAGATACAATAAGGTAATTTAATTGCCTTTGTTACTTATTTTTTATTCTTATCATTGTTTATTCAAGTTTAGTTTATATTGATACTATTTATTTTATATTTTATGTCTTCCTTCCTTTTATTTATATGTAATTTCTTATCACTCTATTTTTACATAATATTTATCCTAGCTTAAATTACCTTATTGTTGTGATATTCTCATTTCTTTAATATCTTTTTAGCCCTGATGAAGCCTGCAAAGTGGGACGAAACGTCGAACATTAAAATAGTTATAAACTATTTGTTCTTTTTTTTTTTTACCGTAACCCTGACCATCTTCTTATATAAAAATTCTTTAAAATTAATTATTAATTATGAGAGATAGTTGACCGTGGATGATAAATGAGAAGAAGATGGTTGGGGGTGCGGTCAATGAAAAACACAAATAAGTATGATTAACTTATTTTAATGTGCCGACGTTTCGGCTAGAGTTTCTAGCCTTCTTCAGGGCTAAAAACAAAACAAGATAACAACCACAGTACTTATAGAAAAATAAAAAAATATAAAAAGAAAGTATAAACAGAATAATTTTACACATACAATGAATAATTTTACAAAATAGAATTAATAAAATGAAGTGATGAGAGATTTATTTTTCTATACTTACTGTGGTTGTTATCTTGTTTTGTTTTTAGCCCTGACGAAGGCTAGAAACTCTAGCCGAAACGTCGGCACATTAATATAAGTTAATCATACTTATTTGTGTTTTTCATTGACCGCACCCCCAACCATCTTCTTCTCATAAATTCTTTAAATTTGAGTCTTTGATATTAAAAAATAGTGAATTACCTAGAGTTGGAGTTTTCATGAAATGAATCGTATTTAATTAATAAATGTGAAAAAATTAAACTTTATAATAAATATTGCAGGTCATGTCATAATACAATTTCTTTTTTTTAAATTTAAGGCGCTTTTGGAATATTGCTCGATTTAACTATTTTAAGTCTCCTCTTTCCGTTTTAAGGAAATGTTTCAAAAGCGATTTATGATCGTCGTTAAAAAGGGGTTTTAGTGGGATGGGTCGCCGGATTAGATTACCTTATAATACTTGTTCGTGATATTATCTCCTCTCGTGAGATTGCGATATGTCGTACATCGACCAAGATACTCACTATTAGTGTCTGTTTCAAAGGTGAGATAAGTAAGGCTACCGCGGAGGGCTTGAGAGGCGAGTTTCACGCCTTTTTCCCTAATGTTAGGCGCTTTTTAAATATAGCTTGATTTAATTATCATAAGTCTCCTCTTCTTGTTTTAAGTAAATGTTTCAAAATACCTTTGGATTTAGTGCATTTTTCACAAGTAATAAAAAAATTAAAGATTCGGATTAAATAAAAATAACTTGTTGGTTCTTTTAAATCAGTGATTTTGTACAGGGGGGGCCGTGGTAGAATCCGGTTCATTGTCAGCACTACTTTAAGTATCATATATAATTGACCGTTTAATTTCAAATTATAGAGAAGATGGTCAGGGTTGCGGTCAGAAGAGAAACAACTATTTATTTTCCGACGTTTCGTCCCACTTTGTAGAGCTTGAAGTTGATAGCTTTAGTGGCTTTTCAAAAGACGGCAACCCTGACCATTTTCTCCACAATTTCTTTTAAGTATCCTTTCCTAATGTTTGGCTGATCCTTTCAGCTAGTGCTCGAATAGACAAATTTACAACAAAAGTGACTCAAAATACACTTTTAAAGAATCTAATTTCCAAACATTTTCTACGGGGGACTTTTACCCTTTACCCCCATGTCAATTTCTTAGTTATCCAAAGACTTATGTTGGTTACAAACTACTGTTTAAAATGGTAAACATCTTGTAATATAACTGTATAATGTTTTAAACCTTTTTTTTTTTTTTTTTTAATTTATACAATGGTATTTGACAGCTGTATTAAAAATATGTACAAGTAAATTGATTGATGCTTGCTATACAATGGCATGAAACAGACAAGTGTAGAATCTACCCATTGATAGAAGTCCAATAAGATCTCGGGACCATCTTTTTTTCAGACGCCAAGGAAGGTTATCAGGTAATGAAGGAGAAGACAGATTAGAAACAAGTGAGTTTGGGTGGAAGTTTATCATGGAAGGATTGGTATTTGGTTCTGGCAAAATTGCTCCTCGTTCTTAATTCTCTCATTGGAGTCATATAGGTGTGGATTTGAAGATTCACAACCCATTGCTATATCGATTCTTATAACAGTTGGACATAGCGAATTAAGAAGATGAAGCCAAACGTTCTTGGATAAAATAAGATAATATATAGTTAATGTGACAACAGTACTGTAATCTAAAGTCAAAAAGGTTGTTTTCGAAAAATAATATTACGGGATATTATTGCAATATAACAAAAATTACGAAAATTAGTATAGTAGTCAAGTCCCTTCCTCTAACGCTACAAGACTTGGCAAGTATATTCAATCCTATGCAACTGTAAATGTCACCATGCACTATAAACTTCTATAAGCACTTATAAACATGTGTATTAAAGTACATTAATGTGTTATCAAGCAAATTTAGGGAAAGGCGTCATAAAAACTTTTTTTTTAAATATATTTATTGACATTTACAACTGTACATAAAATACAACAAGTAAATTTGAAGTAAGATCATAATGGTATGGTACAAGCATGCAGAGAAACTACCCATTGGTAGCACTCTAAAAGTATTTTTACAATATAAGATCTAGAGGCCATCTTCTTTACAGACGCCTTGGATTATTGTCAGGAATGAAAGAGGAAGCAAGGTTAGAAACTAATGTGTTTGGGTGATTAGGTTTATAATGGAAGGAATGATATCTGGTTCGGGCTAGATTGTTTACATATGGAACATAAGGTCTTTATGAATGATTTTATTTGTGACAAAGTAAGGAGCATTGAGGATTTTACGAAGGGTTTTGGATTGTAAGGATTCGATATGAGAGGAATTCGAAGGTTTAGTGGAGCCCCAAAGCTCAATTCTACATCAGTCCTTTGTAATGAATTGGAAGCTTAGACAGTTTGTCTGTGCTGTAATAGTCGGAATCGACGTGCAGTTTCCTGTCTTTTCAGTCTTGTGTTAGGATGATAAAAACTTAAGACGAATCATCTAATTATTTATAATAGTATATTAAAAGTAACAGACTATGCAAAAAATGTTACTTTCAAAAATATTAGAAATCTATAAACAAACATGTTTAACAGATATAGTAATGGTATAGTATTTTAGTAAATCAGATATATTAAACTTAATAAACAATAGCACTGTGAAATAGAATATAGTTGATTAAAAACTTAATGATCTTTTACTGGAAGAGTCTCTGGAATTAAACGGGATTTGGTGAATGACACAATTCTTCCTTATAGATATTAACATAATCAAGGACAATAATGGTAAATTAAAGACTAAGTGGACTAAAAAAGAAAAAACAATTAATATAATACTAAATTTCATTTCAAACTACCCATACTCGCAAAAAATAAATGTGGCTAGAAACCTGATTAAAAAAGCAATATTATAAAATTTTTTTAAAAGATATAAAGACACAAATTTATAATATACTTATTGAAAATTTTTATCCGAAAAAATTAATAAATAAGTTATAGCATGGTATTATTAACAATCCCACAGCTAATAATAATGTTAGTTATATAGAAAAAAATATTGATAATAATAGAAAAGAAAATAACAAGATTGATAACAGCAAAATAGTGAGTAAAATAAAAAAACTTAATCAAAGCATAATCACGAATTTTTATAAAAATAAAAATATACAAAATAATAAAACAAATAATGATAGCTTACAGAATGTAATGGAAAAAGAAATAGTTAGGATTAATGATTACCATTACTTTAAATTAAAGTATATTCCAGGATTAACAGATAAAATTAAAATGTAATTTATAGAATATGAACATAATTTGAAGTTTGGATTATATATTAATAATAAATTGGGTAGTTATCTGGATAATATGAAAGACAAAATTGACTTTAAAGATAAATTAAATGTTGTTTATAAAGTAAATTGCCAGAATTGTGAAGGTTTATACATAGGTGAAACATCTAAAAAATTAAAAACAAGAATTAATCAACATAAGATCAATTGTAAAAATATAAAAAACATCAAAACTACAGCATTGGCACAAAATAGTATTAAATATAAACATCAATTTGATTTTAATAATCCAGAAATTTTAGATATAATTAAGAATAGTAGGAATAAAAAAATAATTGAATCAGTACATATTACAAAAACTTTGACAAAGCAATCTATTATAAAATTGATACAAAAACTTTAGGCACACATTATATGGATATTATAAATAAATTAACTTTTTAGTTTTTATGTGGTTTTATATAATATAGAATTAATTTAGTCATTTTTGTTTGTTATTGTATATAAAAAAAAAAAAAGAGTTTAGAATTATAAAAGAAAATAGTTTTATATAATAAATAGAAAGAAATGGTTTTTGAAAAATTTTTAGTTTTAGTTTAATTGTTCATCTTTGTGGTAATAGAGATAGGAGAAAAGTATTTTATAGTCTATATGGTTGTTATCATAATGGAAGATAACCTTCAGGAAGGTAATTATTCTCCTAAAATGTATGAATGTTAACAGTAAAATAGTTTTTATTCATTAAATTACATTAATATTATTATATATTAGCAAGAATGACAATAAAGGGGATGATTATATGTTATATATAGGTTATTTTGATCAGGTAAATAGTTTTGAAGTATATATGATATATTAGTAGTGGTGTAAGCGCATGTTATGTTTGTTGAATTTGGTTTTATAGCAACCTGAAGATGGGGGATATTTCCCGAAACGTTGTTGCCGATTATATTAAATAAATTATTTTATTTGAAAAAGGAAGAATTGTGTCATTCTCCAAATCCAGTTTAATAGTTAATTAAATTTCGGTTCCAAGGAATAAACCCACAGGAGGGGAGGGCGAAATTTTAAAATCAGTAAATCATTAGATAGTTAGTCGGCAATTCAAGATCGAAAAAGATAATAATAAATATCTGCAAACGAGGAACAGCTCATCTCCAATCATCTAGCTAAAACAGACTTATAAATAATAAAAAATGGAATAGAAAGTGTTCAATTTATCTTTTTAGGGGGTTCCTGGTTGTTTTATTTCCTGATAAGCCACAGCAATCAGGCTGTGAGACCATGTGCCCATTGATAAAGCTTTGCAACGGCTGGTCTGCACTCAATAGCGACAGATAACGCTTCAACTAGGCAATGTCTTCTCTTCGCCACGAAACAATCACATTTTTACTAACACTTCATAGGAAAACATTATAGTGCACTAAAAATCATACGAACATCTATTCAGTCAAAGGATTTTAGATTAAGAATATACATTTTTTTCATATAATCATCATAGATCATTGGACATTAGAGAACCCAACAGAATTTAATTTTAGTGTATTTGTTATTTTATTATTTTTTGAACAATATAGACTCACATTAAAAAAAAAAAAAAAAAAAAAA
>NW_027110130.1:568595-571094 GCF_000696795.3 Halyomorpha halys
TCCAATCCTTACAGTCCAAAATCCTTCGTAAAATCCTTAATGCTCCTTACTTTGTCACAAATCAAGTCATCCATCAGGACCTCAATATTCCATATGTTCCCGATTTGGCCAGAACCAGATACCGTTCCTTTCATAATAAACTTCTCAACCACCCAAATCCACTTGTTTCTAACCTGGCTTCTCAAATAATATCAGAAAATGTTTGTTATTAGATGTTAATATAAAACTTTATATTTATGAAAAACTATATCTCAGGAACCATTAGACGTACAGATGTCTTAGTACTTACTTCAAAGCTAGTTTAATGTGCTATAAATTAGTTTATAACGTGTATCTTAGTATTAGTAGTAGTAATTGTTATGACATTGGAATATTAATATTAATTTTTCATATGAAATTATATCAGAACTACTAGAAATCAATTTATTTTAGAAATTATCATAAAACAACTACTCTTACGAAGATAAATGTACGTATACATTAAACTAGCTTTAATTTAAGTGCTAGCAGATATCTGTACGACTAATGGGATCAAAAATTTATTTATTATTTTTATCCCACACAACTTGAAATCAACATTTTGTGAATTAATTTCAATAACTACGAAGATAAACGTTTTAAATTAGCTTTAATTTGAGTGCTAATGGACACTTCGTTTCTAACTACATAGCACTCATATACTTAAATATGTACATTTTCTGTATTTTGTTTCCTTTTGACTAAACTTAAAAAAATTCTGGTAAGTCAACTTAAAAACTTTCCTACTGCATTCAATTGAAACTCCACAAGCGTTCATTCGTATGAATCATTCATCACATGAATCATTCATTTTCTCATATAATATCATTTTATCATATATTATATTGAAAACAAAAAGATAAATAATTAAAAAGCCAAAAAAATTTAACAGAAAAAATATATTTTAATTTTTCCTATTCAAACATGGATTGTTTTGGATAGAAACTGTTTTTTTTTTTGTTTTTTTTTATGTGTGTCTATATTGTTCAAAAAATTGTAATATAACAAATACACTAGAATTTAATTCTGTCGGGTTCTCTAATGTCCAATGATCTATGATGAACATTATATGAAAAAATGTATATATTTTGAGTTTTATGTATTTTAAATATGTGAAAAAATAAAATATAGAGGGGGGTATATGTATGTTAAAAAAAATACACATAAAATAAGAATATATTAATTATGGATTTTAAATATAAGCAAAATAATTAAAAATGAATGTTAATTAAATTATATTAAAAATGTAAATTAATGATAAAAAAGTTATTGTAATATGATAAGGTGATAACAGAGTCCTAACCTGTTTTTTAAGTGTTCTGTTTTTAAGTTGTAAAGAGGGGAAAGTGTTTTAAATCTAGGATATCAACTTATTGAAAAAAAGTTATGTAAGTCAGAAATCTATTTAAAAACAAAATTTTATGAAGTGATTATGATATTATTTTATTTTAAAGATGTGACAAGGGCAATTAGCCTGCAATTTTGGGTTTAGAAAAAGCAAAGACATCAATATTGAAGGTATGGCCAAAGAAATCAGTGTGTAGGTGAAGGAAATAATGTAATTGTTATAAATAAACAAAAAACTTTTTTTCGGTTGTATCCTTGAGAATGGCCTGAGGGCCGAAACGTTGCAGAATTTTAAAGAATAAAAGTTGAGAGAAAAAAGGGGCAAAAGTCAAGTGTAAATTGATAATAAACTAAACCATTCTTAAACAATCATTTAAAAAATAATTAAAGTAAATAAATACTTACTATAATATACTTTATAATTCTATACTATCATATTATAATACCTGGAATACATTATAATATCTCGATTCAAATTAGGCAAACCTCTATGGAATATTAATGCATTATTATCAACGATATAAAGAATCTAACTCATGGATGTCGGTAAATTGATTTCATAAATATTTTATTCTTAATATTAATAAAAATAAATCAGTAAAGCCAAGGAGAATATAATTGGAGAAGTTTGTCGGGGGGTGCAGTCAGCAAAGAACAACATAAATAAACAAAACAATATTTATTTATTTTATGCCGACGTTTCGACCTGAATTTCAGGTCTTCATCAGGGGTTATGGCGTAGAAGGTAGGTCAGCAACTCTGGAAAATGTAATTTCCGTGTTTATTATCTTTAAATGAATATACGTGTTTAAAATTCTAATTTTAACATCGAATCCTTTTTATTTAATTGAAATAAAAAAATTATTTGCCTGCACTAATTTGCTACCTCCGTTGAAATTGATCGTATAGTAACCCATTCTAGTTCCATGAAAATCTAATGAGAGGACGCCATAAAAGAATTTGAAGATAAGAAAACAAATTTATAGTACATAATTATTGCCCGGCAGAGATGGACAAAAAATAGCTGTTGTCAGAGTTGGGCAAATATTATTCGAATGACGAGAGACGAATACTTTTTGACGTGACAACGTCTTATAAATCATTTTGCGGGATGCCATGTTAGAAAAAGTGTCC
>NW_027110130.1:571374-572686 GCF_000696795.3 Halyomorpha halys
TGTATAACCAAGCAAAAATAAATATCTGAATTCAATATGTGAACTGGTTTATTATTTCAAATATATAACATTGGATTGATTTTAATTTATATTTATGTAATATTAGCATAGAGTATACGTTGTCACGGAAATATGTCGCCTACACGGGCACGGTTTTTTTATACATGAATTTTCTATTCGAATAATCAATGATTCGTACAAAAACATATGATTAACCATCCGAATACTTTTTCATTCGTCATTATTTTACATGAATAATCAATTATTCGACAAAATATATGATTAACCATCCGATTACTTTTTTATTCGTCATTATTTTACACGAGTAATCAATTATTATTATCAATATTATAATACCTGGAATACATGGAAATGAGGCAGCAGCTAGAGAGGGAGCAACAATGAATGTTCCACCGCTCCAAATTTAAGGCATTTTTAAGGAATAGATTCCGGAAAAGTTGGGCTTCAATGTGGGTTGAGGTTCCATTGACTAATAAGCTGAGAAATGTTTTTAAAAAACATACAAAAATAGGCTAGTGCCATAAGGGTAAGCAGAAGAGAAGAAATGGTTGTTACACAAGTAAGAATAGAACATTCCAAATTAACACACGTCCAATTAGTCACAAAAGAGGACCAACCTAAATGCCAAACCTTTCAGTCCCTGTTATCCATAAAGCATATAATTGAAGAATGCACATCATTTCATCAAGCCTTCGAAAATAATAATATCTGGTTCCTGAGAATTGCCTCTAAAAGACTCAGCAGATTCCATAGACAAAATTATAAAAGTTCTAAAAGAATTCCAATTGTATTCTAAAATATAAATTACCAATCGACCAGCGTAATCGCTAAAAGAAAACAGTCTATATCAGAAATATTCTATCTAATGCCAAAGACAAGAAGATAAATAACGTAAAAAGAACATAATAACCAAGAAGTAGATGGCCCCGAATAAAACTGTATTCTAATTTACTATCATATTACCTAATACAACCCTTAAAGTACTATTTGTGTGTTTTAATGTATTTATTCATTAAATTATTTTATTTTATTAATACTATTTTTTTTAAACTTATTTATCCATTCAAGTGTTTCCTGTAACCTTTTTTTTTCTATATTTTCCTTTTAATCTATGTGTTAGTCTTATTCTCGTAAAATATATCTATTTGTTTGTTTTTTGTAGACTGGTCTACTGCTGTGACTATGAATGATGGTCTGATCTCACATTACCGTCTAATATTGAATTTGTTTAGCGGGTCACTGAAGAGGATCTAGGAGGGTGAATTCCGGAGAGCGAATTTGTTGATCGGGT
>NW_027110130.1:572896-579181 GCF_000696795.3 Halyomorpha halys
GAATGAATTGAAATATTTGTATTTGTTGTACAGACCGAAATTGATTGTAAAAGGAAACTATAGGGAAAAAAAAATTGTTTATTATATCTCTTTTTTTCTGATTATACCATGTATGTGTAATTTATATATGTCCGATTACGGATTGATAAGTATGCTGTGTGAGATAGCAACCTAATGTATTTAGGCAGCATAGATAAATAAAGTATTTCTCTGTCTCAATGGTAACAATATTTTATGAATATAAAGATATATAATTTATAAACTGGTAAAAACACAAGCTCTTTGGAAACATAAATTCAATAATAGTAGTTTGAAGGACTCAGATAATTTTAATTAATATATAAACATATATATTTGGATAACTGCCTTCAGCAATTATCCTGGCATCCTAATTAACAACAGATAATACAAAGCTGGTGCCATAGCACAATGGGCAATAATGTCCAAAGTTTTTATTTTCTATTGAAATTAATTACAATAATTTTTTTCTAAATATTCATTTCCCATGGTCTCCTTGATATGAATATTGACTAATCCACGTGGGATTCGAACCCACAACGTTCAAGCATTCTGCGACTCTCGTTCTAGTTTGCTCAGCCACACCGTCCTCTTTAACAAGTCATTTTCTGATTTAGTAATTTGTTAGTTTTTGAAGAAACCAGTAACTCAGATTATGAATGCTGTTTTAAAGATCAGATGGTATGAATTCAACCACCCATATCATGAATTTAAAACACAAGAATCTGATGTCATAGTTTCCTTATTAGCCAAACCAAGGTTATATCCTTGGATCATCTCGATTCAAATTAGGCAAACCTCTATGGAATATTAATGCATTATTATCAATGATATAAAGAATCTAACTCATCGATGTCGGTAAATTGATTTCATAAATATTTTATTCTTAATATTAATAAAAATAAATCTGTAAAACCAAGGAAAATATAATTTCCGTGTTGAATATACGTGTTTAAAATTCTAATTTTAACATCGAATCCTTTTTATTAAAAATATTTTGCCTGCACTAATTTGCTACCTCCGTTGAATTTGTTCGTATAGTATCCCATTCTAGTTCCATGAAAATCTAATGTGAGGACGCCATAATCGAATTTGAAGATAAGAAAACCAATTTATAGTAAATAATTATTGCCAGACAGAGATGGACAAAAAATAACTATAGTTAAAACTAATAGCTATAGTTGTCATGGATACGACCCTTATTCATGAATGAACCATTGATAAATAAATATTGTATCCATGGCAATTTTAGTTATTAGTTTCATAGTTGCCCAACCCTGTTCCCAGAGTATAGCCATAACCCTACTCTTCTTCTAAAGATGACACTATGGAGTAGGCCACACCCCTTGAAGGCAACTTTACGTTGAAGTTAATAGAGATATTGCACATTAATGTAATTATCTGTAAAACTGTTCATTTAATTGTAAGTATGAAGAGAATGTAAAATATGGAAAATCCACTTAGCCGTTTTCGAGAAATTTATGCTTCTTTATCTGTTCCGTTCGGACTCATTTTAATGAGAATATTAAGGATCCCAAAATATATTTACTGTTCTAAAAAAGTAGTGGATATAAAATTTAAATAACTTGGTCGATTTTTCAATACATGTTTTCTCGGAACAGTTAATCATAATCAAAAAGGATTTGGTGAATGACATAAATTCTTCCATATTAAAAAACAATAGTTTATTTCATATCATCAGCAACGTTTCGGGAGATTTCCCCCATCTTCAGGCTGCTAAAAAACAAATTCAACAAAACCATAAACATGCGCTTACAACAAACACTAATATATCATATACACTCAAAGAACTATTTATAAATTATTTACTTGTTAACAAAAACCTATATATTACATATACATAAGGAAGAATTTATGTCATTCACTAAATCCTTTTTAATTCCATAAGACTCTTCCAGTAAAAGGATTATTAAATTTAATCATAATCATTTGATTCTCTTTACAGCTTGGGCAATGTGGGGTTACAATTTGTAGAGTCTGGACCAGATATCTCGCTCTTGAACCATTTCCCTTCTCCTACTCCAGTACATATCCCACCTCCTTAACACTCTCCTACCAGGAAATGCGTGGTCTTCCTCTCGGCCTTCTTTCCTCCACGCGAGTTTCATATGTCTGTCTAGCAGTTCTTTCCTGGCCCATCCGAAGGTGTCGGAACCATCTTAGCTTGTGCCTCTCTAGGATGCACTCACCCAGTTTGACTCCGAGGTTAGTCCAAATGGTACTGTTCCGTACTCTATCCCGTCGACCTTACGAAGGTACCGCATCTCCATGGATTGGACCCGGCTCTTGTGTTTCGAAGTGAGGGCCCACGATTCGGAAGAGTATGAAACAATAGGGAGGAACGTCGATTTGTAGATCATTATTTTAGTTTTTCTCGTCACCTCCCTTTTTCCCAGGAAACTCCTTAGAAGAAAAACTAAATACTCTTCCAGCTGCATTGATTCTTTGAGAAACTTCCTCAGAAATGTAGCCTCTTTCGCAGATTTGCAATTCTGGACCTGCTCTACTCTTTCTCCGTTCACACTAATAAAGTTCTAAATACAGATCTAGACTAATAAATTGTAGAAGAAGACTCGCTAGAAATATTTATAAATATGGAAAAGAGGTAAAATTGTTTTATTTTATTGTTCTGTCAATTCTTTGTTTGTATCTTGTTTTTCATTAAGCCCTGACATATGCCTAGCCATTTCTGGCATACGGGATGAGGCAGCAACTCTCAACTGTCAAATATGGCGTACCGGATGCCACGCCTACGAAAGGATAGACCCCGCCTTCTGACTTCCCTAGTCATGGAAGCGTATCCCCTTCATTATACTCCTTCTTTTAATGTCCAAACTGCAGTAAGTTTTCATAACATTTCACTTTTTCATATATTTTTTTATCTTACCTGACTTTATTTGAAAGTTTCAAACCTTTTTAGAAGTTCAGATTGTGCTTTAGTTTACGATATGCAAAGTTTTCAAACAATAATTTCAAATAGTTTATTCTATCAAAGTTTTAATTTAAAGTTGTTCCAATCAAGTTGTCATGACAACGGCTCATACACAGGTTGGAAACTTTTGCGTTTACGAGCTTATTTTATTATTATTGCTTATTATGAGGTATATTTGTCGTATGTTAACGTATGCACTTGGTTGCGTGTGTTGAGAGAAACACTATTTAAAAAAGTAACTGCATTGCCCTGCTACTCACACAGAATACTAAGACCAATAGGACAATTTCTTTTTGTTCTTACATTACATTAGCATAGTCATTATATACTAAAATACATAATAGTAGTACATGATTATTTTTTCTTAGTGTTTTAATATTCTAATATTTTTCTTTTACTATATTTTAATTTTTTATTATTACTGTTTACATCGGGACCTGCTCGTGCTATACTGCAGGTGTCCCGAGTGTATTTTACGATTATAATTAAAATGTTATTATTGTGGGAAGGGGAACTGAAAATTGTGACACCTTCTGATTACTAGCATTCATATATTTCCTTTTATTCATATATTTAATTCCCTGGAGGGGTTATTATGTTGGTATAAATTATATAACTATAATAATATAAAAACACAGCAAATTTGGGTGGTCTCATGGTTTATGTAATATTATGGCTTATCTGCTGTGTGACGTCTTCTAGCCGCTTTCCGGTGCAGGTTCAGCGTTTGGCGAATATGGTGAAAACCATGTATCCTCGCCTAGTGTCTGAAGAGACGTCTTGGTTCCTCTGTGGCTGGCCAGCGTGTCCTGGACTCTGGCGTGATGGTAGGGGTAGCCCAGGTCCTAGCTTGCATAGTGCATAGGCTGGGGTGGCATTGCAGTCGCAGCGTCTTCGGGTCCGCGGAAAGGGGGGCATCAGAAAATGAGACCCCCGACCCCGACTTTATACAAAACCAAAAAAGAATGGTAAAAATCGGATTACTTAAATCCGACAATTACTATAAGCCCTGAAGAAGGCTAGAAACTCTAGCCGAAACGTCGGCACATTAAAATAAGTTAATCATACTTATTTGTGTTTTTCATTGATCGCACCCCCAACCATCTTCTCCTCATATATAAAGTATTTATTACTTATATCTCTTTTAGTTCCTGTCAGTAGTATAAATATTTTAAAAAATTTAAATATAATAAAGTTATATATAAATAAATTACCCTACATGGTCGTGGAATTATTGCTATTACTATTTGTTTCCTCTTGTCCTTTTTCTCTGTTGTCATCTATTGTACTCTTTTTGTTTATTTCTTTATAAAATTCTGTGATCCTTTTTATATAATAAGTTGTTATAGAATAATTCCGCTCTACTCCGGAATCCACCAAATTGAAATTATTGTTTTAACTGTTAAATTTTACTGTTCCGAGCGTACATAAGACTGAGTAAAAAGAAAAACTGGATCAGAGACATTTTTCAAGATTGCTATGTTTTTCAAAATCTTTTACGCTATGTATGACTGCGGTAAATCTTTTACGAAGATCGGCAACACTTGAAGCATCGAAATTTACTCTATAACATTCCTCAAATTCCTGCTAATAAACTTAATTCCTTATCACCTCTTTTACTATAATATAAGCTATAAGTTATAATTATTGAAAGTTAATTATAAAAAGTTGGTGTCACGTTCCCTAAGGTTCAAATGCTATAACAGCTGCTCTGTCATCATAGCGTTCCCCTCGCAGACAGGAACACTAACCCTGACAGCGATACTCCATGACCAGGAGGGCGTTCTAGCCTTACGGTGTCCATTACAGAAGTGGAAGGCTGAAATGGAAAACCAGACCTGGTGTTGGTTTCGACCACCTCTGGCTTCGGAAGCCCTATCCTCGTCCTAAGCACATTGTCTCGATCGATAATAGATCGCGCTTCTGTATCTTCTATGTGTATCCTATTAGTGGGAATGTCTAGCGGTCTGCTGAAGATTATAGAGGCACTTCAGAAACTAACTGAGGCTATTCGATTTCTAAAAATATCGATAGTGAATCGGACGATAAAAAAAATACTTTTTAAATAAATAATTCAAATTTTATCCATTATAGTCTCAAAACCTTTTATTTCTCTTATAAGTCCTTCGTTTCGGCCAATCCGGCCATCTTCAGGGACAATCTACTTAATACAACTTTGAAACCATATAATTTAAACAACTCTAACTTCATGCAGGCTATTCTGCCCAGGTCAAAAACATCAATATCTAATTAGTCTAATATCACTTAAAACAAAGTCAAAATCATTCATCAGCAGACACTATTTCTTAAACTTTTATCACAACAATTAAGGAATAGTTTCTGCTGATGAATGATTTTGACTTTATTTTAAGTGATATTTGACTAATTAGATATTGATGTTTTGACCTGGGCAGAATAGCCTGCATGAAGTTAGAGTTGTTTAAATTATATCGCTTCAAAGTTGTATTAAGTAGATTGTCCCTGAAGATGGCCGGATTGGCCGAAACGTCGGACTTATAAGAGAAATAAAAGGTTTTGAGACTATAATGGATAAAATTTGAATTATTTATAAAAAAGTTACCAGCCTCAAGAAAAAATAAAGATTATAAATAAATACTTTTTTAAAGTCCACAATGATCCATATCACCTTTGAAATAAAACTATTCTCGATAACTATATATATGCCGTATACCAAGTGGAATTAAAAAACTAACAATGTAATTACTATGGTGACATGAAACCACCCCTATCAGACAGACGAAAAAACACATGGCGTAAGCTTCCGCCATTCTTGTATAGATTGGCTACTCGTGTACAATATGCCTTTTATCTCTGCATTTCTCATAAGTTTTCATTACCTTCTTCAACTCAATACCTAACATTTAACAATAGAGGTATTCATAATATTGTATTAAATGTAAAAAGTTTAACATGCTAAAGTATAGGATTGTGAGGAAATGGGAGAGCAGACTACCTAGCAAGGAAAGGATCTGAGCATGTTCCTCTCACACCTGACCCCATATGTGGAATTAGTCTCAGCCATGCGAAGAGACATATCAAAAAGATCCTTGAGAGCAAGGCTGGGTTATTCTGGAGAAATACCAGAGGGAGGGAACAATCAAAAATGTTCCTCAAAGGACCTTGCCCGAAAAGAAGCAATTGCCTTCTTAATATGGATAGGAGTATCCTAAGATGGGTGACAGGATTATACACAAGACACTGTCAGTTAAACAAGCATCTCTATAAAATGAGACTGATAGAGTCCCCTATCTGCAGGTTCTGCAGAAAGGAGGAAGAGACTGCTTACCACATCA
>NW_027110130.1:579331-585441 GCF_000696795.3 Halyomorpha halys
TTGGCCGGTTTAAAAAAAAAAAAAAAAAAAAAAATAGGATTGTGAGCAGCCCAATTTCATTATTTTTTTTAAATATAATATAAGACAATCCACAGCAATGATGTTTGCCTATACATACTGACTGACCTCCCGGGAACATTCCTAATATCATCACATCTATACTAGATTATATAAACTGGTTTAATAGGAATATTTGATATTGAGAAATATATATAAATAAAATAAAATTGAGAGATAAAAATTACAGAAAAACAATATTTTTATTCGGTAAGTGAAATCAATTTATGTGATAAAAAATTAAACTCTTTATATATATATCTACATATTTATTTTATGAAGGTAATCAGATATTGTCGCAATGTGAGGGCTATTATCGTTTAGTAAAGACCATAAATCTGATAAAACTGACTCTGACAGATATAAAATCTTTTTTTTTTTTAATATATTTTTATTGCTAATTACAACTGTACATTATAATACATTTAGTAAATCTGATCTAAGTTGAATTGGAGTGTTACAGGCGTGTAGAGAAACTACCCATTGGTAGCACTCTAATGACATTTTACATTAGCTGGTCTCGTGGCCATCTTCTTTTCAGAAGTGTCAGGAAAGAGGGTGCAAGATTAGAAACTAAGGGGTTTGAGTGGTTAGAGAGTTTATAATGAAAGGAGTGATATCTGGTTCGGGCTAGATAGGTTGCATAGGGAACATTAAGGTTTTTATGTATGATTTTATTTGTGACAAAGTAAGGAGAATTGAGGATTTTACGAAGGATTTTGGATTGTAAGGATTGAATACGAAAGGAATTCGAAGGTTTAGTGGAGCCCCAAAGCTCAACTCCATATGTCCAGATTGGCCTTATTACAGTCATGTTGATCAGTCTTGTGTAATGTGTTAGAAGTTTAGACCGTTTGTCTAGTAAGTGCTGTAATAGTCCAAATCGACGTGCAGTTTCCTGTCTTTTCAGTCTGGTGTGAGAATTCCAGGTTAATCGTTTGTCCAAATGTTGTCCAAGGTAGCGGATCTGTTCGACAGGGGTAAGAGTAACATCGTTAAATGAAACTGTAGGGCAGTCAGGAGGTTTACAATCATATAGAAGTGAGTTGTTTGGCAGTTACAGACGATCTCGCACTGTTGCCAGAATCGGAGGAAACGCTATTAGTCAAATAAATACCTTACAAATAATAGAAAAAGCAGGCCTACAAATATCATATGAAAAACAGAGGTCATGACTACTGAAGTAAATTTCAAGAAAAAAATAGTTAACACTGAATATGAAAGAATAAAAGTGACCAGAAAATTTAAGTACTTGGGAGAAATAATTTGTCACAACTGAGAAATAGAGCATCCGAGAGAAAACCACAAAATTAGAAAATTTAAGCTTTATAACAGCTAAAATTTACAACGTTGCGATAAGGCCTGTGATTTTATACGGGGTGGAGACCACATGCTTACCCAACTTGGAAAAGCTACTAAAAATAGAGAGGAGGATCTTAAGAAAAATCTATGGGCTCAGAAAAACACAAGAAGGTTACAGGTTAAGATCTAACGAAGAGATATACAGAAACATCAAAGACCTGGAAACCGAGAAGAGAATCAGAAGGCTGATATTCTATGGGAACATGAAGAGGATGAAGGAGGAAAGATTGAATAAGAAGATCTTTAATATAAAATTTAGCTACAAAAACATGGGAGGATACACGAGGCAAGTGAGAGAGGAATTAAAGAGACTTAAAATTTCAGATACTAACTCTCTAGATAGAGATATGTATAGGAAAACATTGAAAAATCTCACCAATATAGGAAGAGGGGTAAAAAGTGATCCGAAGAAAGAAAAGAAAGGCAGTCGAGGATCATGAAACTGCGATGGGAAGAAAGAAAATCAAAACTCCCAAAGAGGCCTAACCATTGATATTCACGTTGTCCTTAGTGGCCGATACGTGACAAAAAAATTCATCAAATGTGTGGTAATCCGGTGTCTATCAAATGCCTACAGTTTGTGAGTATGTGTTTAACAGTTAGTGGTACGTTACTCTGCCTAGATGTTCCTAACAGTAAGTATTCTTGGGTTACTCCAGTGTGTCCAATTCTACTCTAGTGAGTATTACAGGGTGTCGTCTGCAGCTTTGGGTTGATGTCTTCCAAGGATGTACTGTACTCTTAATTTGTTTTCTGTTGTATTGGTCCAAGTTGCGTATCATTTATGTAGTATTTGTATTGTCATGAGAGAATAGAGGTTGTGAGGGCAATCAAAACAGTCAGATGGCGGGATCAATGATGCAGCTTTTGCCGCTTGGTGCTTTAGTATTGCCCGGGGATTGTTCTTGTCTAGGAACACAGTGGGACAGAGATAGGAAATATTGACGGATTTATAGAACTTCCTAAAGAAAACAAACATTTGAAAGAATTAATTTTAAACACAATTGTCACCAAGTTTTCAGTGATCACTGTGTATTATTTTATAACAAATGAATAATATTGGCTCCTCGAAATAAGGATGTTAAAAAAATTAATACCTTAACTGTAAACAGACTAACAACCGATATTATAACATGTAATTCTATTGATGAGGTCTTTTCTCTTTGCTGGGATGGTGGCGATCACGAAGATAATGTTATACTACAATATCTTTCTTAAACTGTCATCATGAACACCACCGGGAATGCCTCCCGTTAAACTGAATTTGAAAAAAAGTTATGCTGTTGAAAAACGTATGCATTCGTGATGGTCTGTGCAAAGGTAATAGATTGGTAGTGAGCAATATTCAGAAGAATATTCTGCTCTGTGATATTTCATCAGTTGATGAAAAACTGAAATTGTGTGCATCCAAGAATCACACTGGACACTCGAGTGGATTTGGATATGTCATTTGTACTGAAACGTACTCAATTATCTGTAAGATTGTCATTTGCTATGACTATAAATAAATCACAAGGGCAGAGTTTTGAAAAAGTCAGTTTTTGTTTAACATGGAAGGAAACAATTGGGGTATTCGTGATGTGTTAAATGTAAAATGTTTTACCATGCTAAATGTTATAAGAATAGGATTGTGAGCAGTCCTATTTAAAGTCATGTTATATGTTAAAAGTTATTTGTTAAATGCATAAGAGCTCCTAGCGGATGTTTCGAGCAACTTGTTTTATAACCTTTCCTTCCAAAACTTCATATTATTGTTTACTTCTAAGTTTATATTAAAGTAATTTATTATAACATGCCAGTAGGAGAATATTAAGTAATTTCATTCAAGAATTTATTCAAGTTGTTAAGAATTACTGCGAGTATTATGTAATTTCATTCAAGAATTTGTTCAACTTATTTATTTGTTTTTAATTTATTTACTAGTTTTTATCTTATTTATTTGTTTTTATATTAACTAAATTAATTGCAATAGTAAACATCAAAGACTCTTTAAAGAATCACTATGATTATTTAAGCATTGTAATTCGGAAAAACGAGACAACCATACAGTGAACAACAAAAAAAAATAGTATAACAAGATTACAAGTAACTTACAATTTAGAAATATTAAAAATTTATACAAAAAATAAGCATTAAAAATATTAATGATAGAAAAATATATATATAATTTTTCACTGTAATACGATTGCTATCTTTTTTTTGTTTCTTACCCCTGATGAAGCCCAAAAATATAGGCCGAAACGTCGATATAAATAAAATAAATTTCACCTATTTATGTTATTTTCTACTCTGCTTACCGCACTCCCTCCCGACCATCTTCTTCTCACATTGATTTTATTTTTGCCCCATCGAATATATAATATTTCGTTCCGATCGAATCAGAATAAATATAGACAAAGTTAAAATTTCTTGAGCGGAGAAATGAGTTATAAATTAACCAAATACTAAATAGCTAATAATAAGAATTATAAATTATCGTTATGAATGAAATTATTCCTCAATGTATCTTTTGTAGAGAAGCAGCCTAGCCTTAATCAATGACCTGCAGCGGCTTGCAGCATAGCGCATTGCAGCTGGTTAGTACAAACTTCTGCTTCATTTGTTTTGTTTCTATGTTAACAATAACTATAATAAAAAACAAAAAAAACTAAGTAATATTTGTTAAAAGAATGAAGAAGATAGGAGTTGAAAGTCATAAATAGGCCAGTAAAATTTTATGAATATTTTACAACTGTTTAGTTAAAAAAATTATAATTATTTTTAAAAACGCATTTTTAGATGCAGTAAGCCATAAAGACCTTAAGTTAATAGAAATCTTACAAACTTTTAATTATCTCCGATTGTGAAATTTCTGTTTTAGTTTTGTGTTTGTTGAATCAGAAATTATTAATAATAACAAAAATCATCCAAATTGTCTCAACCCTGTACAACGTTTCGAGGATAATTTTTTTTTAATAATTTATTTATTGATATTTACAATTGTATACATATATAGACATCAAGTAAATATGCTGTAAGTGATATTATGACATAATAAAAACATCTACCCATTGATAGAACTCCAAAAACATTTCTAAAGGAGAAGATCTCGAGGCCATCTTCTTTTCAGACGCCTAGGAGGATTATTAGGTAGCGAAGGAGAAGCCAGGTTAGAAACGAGATGGTTTGGGTGGTTGGGAAGTTTATTATGGAAGGATTGGTATCTGGTTCTGGCCAAATCGGGAACATAGAGGACATGAGGATAAATTAATTTAAAAAAAAAAACCTTTGGTTCAATATATTATTAACAGTATCAAAACATTAATTATTATGTGGATACCTTAATTTTACTAGTGAAAAATATTTGAAGTCATTTATTTATCATAAAACAGATTTGTTCTACTTATTAAGAATTACTGCAAGTATTAAGTAATTTCATTCAAGACTTTGTTCAAATTCTTGAGAATTGCTACGAGTATTAATTAATTTCATTCAAGAATTTGTTTAACTTATTTATTTAACCACCGGATCGAATCCTTAATGATAAAAATGTGAAATGAAATCCTCCCAGTAAAACAGTAAGATACCTGGGAATTCACCTAGATCGCCGCCTTACCTGGAATCACCATATCAACATCAAACTAACTCTAACCTATGCAAGGTTAGCAATGCTATATCCTATCCTAAACAGAAATTCCAATCTAAAACAAGAAACAACTGTTCTTATATTTAAAACTATTCTCAGGCCACTGCTGATGTACGGCTGTGAAGTCTGGGAAGCGGCATCCTTCACGAAAAAAAAAAAACTACAATCTTTTCAAAATAAAGTCCTAAGAATCGCAGTTAATGCTCCTTGGTTCATAAGAAATAGCCAATTGCATCGCGAATTACATATGGAGTCAATAGAGGATTCCATCAAAAAACAGTTCATGAAGTTCCATTCCCAGTTGCCGGCAGTTAAAGGAGCAGTGACTTACAACCTGGGAAACCCAACCTCAACCCGAAGACTGAAGCCCAGACTGCTGCAGGAAATTTTATAAACTTTAATAAATATAAAATTAATTCATAGTCACACTACCTCAATTTTACTTTTTATTATTACTCATTTTATTTATTCTTTGTTATTTTTTATTTATTTATTTTCTTCTCTCGTCCCTTTTTTCAAATTAACTTGTTTCTTTTCACTATTAGAGGGCAATTGTTTGTTTTATCGAACTGTACCAATATCATTATTTTTTGTTATTAATTTTACATTCCTCTTTTATTAAGAAGCATTACTCTTATCTATTTTTTTTTATTCTTTTAATAACAACATTGTATATAGTTGAGGATTCCATGTCAGTCGTTTGTCGAGATGTAGTCCTAAGTAACGGATCTGTTGGACAGGAATAAGTGGGGTATTATTAAAGGATACTGTAGGGCAAGAGGGCATTGGTTTACGACGAAGGGTAAATGTGATTTGGTGGGATTTATTGGAATTAATTTTAATCCTCCAGTTTTGGCACCATTCTTCAAGGGTGGTGATGTGGGATTGGAGGGTTTGGTATACAATGTAAGGATCATTGTGCCGTGTACGGGGCTCGGGGTTTCTAAGCCCGATTAGGGGTTCCCCGTACAGGTATTATATTGAAATTTATTCATATATTAATGTAATATATGTATCTGTATTTATATTATATATTTATATTATGTATTTATATTTATTTGTATTA
>NW_027110130.1:587626-596855 GCF_000696795.3 Halyomorpha halys
CTTGTCCAAATGTAGTCCAAGGTAGCGGATCTGTTCGACAGGGGTAAGAGTAACATCGTTAAATGAAACAGTAGGGCAGTCAGTAGGTTTACGACGAAGGGTAAAGGTGTTTTGATGGGATTTGTTGGAATGTATCTTAATCCTCCAATTACGACACCAATCTTCGAGGGCTCTGATATGGGATTGGAGATTTTGGAATACAATATAAATTGTATAGTTTTTTTTTTATTATTATCGGTCAGAGCTCAGATTACTTTCTTTTCCTTGTAAGTTATATATTTTATGTTCATTTTAGCATCCTCAAATAAAGTGAATTTGTCGAGTGGAGGTAAATTGCCTTTTTTATTTGTTAATAGATATAGCAACCTAAAGTAATAATTGGTGACCTGGAGATGTCATTTAAAAATATTAATTATAAATATTCACTCATTAAGTACACAATTATGTTTTATTGTTTTTTTTCAATATATTAAGGATGACCAAAGACGAAGTAGACTCTGAAACTGCTGCATCAATACTGGCTGAAAGAAAAATTAATCATTTTTGGAAAACCGAGCTAGAATTATCGTTTTGTCGCGTAGAAGCTACTTTTTCGCCCTCTGACATCACCAGGTGAGGAGAAGATGGTCGGGGGAGCGGCCAGCAGGAAAAAAAACACAAATAAACAAAAGAATTATTTATTTGTGCCGACGTTTCAATCTAATTTTCAGGTCTTCATCGGGGCTATAAAAACCAAAAGAAAACCCTCATTCAGAGATAAAAAAAAAAAATAATAATATTAAACTGCACGCAGATTCCGACTATTACAGCACTTACTAGACAAACGGTTTAAACTTCCAACTCATTACAAAAGACTGATCTATATGACAATAATAAGGCCCATCTGGCAACATACGGAGTTGAGCGTTGGGGCTCCATTAAACCTTGGAATTCCTCTCGTATCCAATCCTTACAATCCAAAATCCTTCGTAAAATCCCCAATGCTCCTTATTTTGTTACTAACATTATGTAACCGATCTATCCCGAACCCGATATCATTGCTTCCATTATAAACTCCCTAATCACCCAAACCCACTAGTTTCTAACCTTGCTTCCTCTTCTATTCCTGGCAATCCTCCGAAGCGCCTGAAAATAAGAAGGCCTCGTAACCTTATATTGTAAAGTGTTTTTAGAGTTCTACTACTGGGTAGTTCCTCTGCACGCTGTATAATATCATTATCATTATGTCATTATGATCAAATTTGCTTGTTGTATTTTTTATACAGTTGTAAATATCAATAGATAAATAAAATTTAAAAACATTTTTTTCTCTCTGAATGATGGTTGTCGTCTTTTTGTTTTTATGGCCCTGATGAAAATCTGAAAATTAGATCGAAAAGTCGGCACAAATAAATAAATCTTTTCTCTTCATCTACGGTCAACTATCTTCATCTCGAAATAATAATACCTCTATTAGATATATATGTTCTAAAACAAGTAGCAGATTTGCTGAAAAACCTAGTTCTACGCCCTATGAAGATATTAAAACAGGCTAATTAGTGCATATGCGGAATCAGAAAGTAATCTAATTCAGCGGTTGCTAGAAGGTAGGTAATTAGTTGATGAAAAACCATCACATTTCCTAAGTTTTGTGAAACAGAGAGGTTCTCTTCTAATATCTTGTACACAAACTTTCGTTACTATATTGACTTGATAATAATATAATTTTTGTTGGATAGCTTAAAACAAAATAACAACAACTAAAAACGCACTTTTTCCGGATGCCGAAATAACGTTTGTAAGATTAGGTATACGAATCACAAATATTGTTTGAAGGGAGACAAATTACAGTGAATTAGTTTATAGCTAATTCAGGGTAAGAAATCACATTTATCAAGGGCCGATCTTATTCGACTCAGAACAAAAAAATACATCAAGTTCAACTGTTTTTATTGAAATTTAAGAACGAATTAAAATGAAGAAAATAGAAGAACAAATTAAAATGAAGAAAATTAAAGAACTAATGAGGAAATGAAAACCAATCCAAGACAAAAAATTTCTGAAATTATCGGAATAGATTGTACTCATCAAAACGAGTTGCAACAAGTATTTTGAGTGTATATTTAAATTAAATAATACTTACAATTAAAAATTCAAGGAAGCTTAAAAGACTGGAAAACTTTTTAAATAATAAAGCTAAGGATTCAAAGTCAAAGGTTGTTCACATTGATAAGACACTTACGATTTCAAATTTGGTAGGTGGCCGAAGAGACTTTTGCAATGGGAACAACCAGGAAGACGGAGGAGAGGAAGAACCCGGTGGAAGGACTGCGTGGAGGAGGACATGGTCGGTAGGGAACTTGAGGAGGAAGATTGGTGGGATAGAGAGAAGTGGAGGGACGCTTTGACTTAGACAGGCAACCCAATGAGAGACAAACTGCAAAACTAAAGTAAAAGTAAGTATTTATTATTATTATTAGTTCTAATCTTGCTTTAATTTTAGAACACCCTATAGTAATAATAATATGAATCAAAATATGTATACAGCTAAGAATTTCAAAAGTAGAGCATTAAATTAACAACTGAACAGCATTTACCTAAAATTAATACAAAAGTTTTTAAAACAGTGGGGTTGTGTTAAATGCAAAAATGTTTTAACATGAAGAATTATAAGTATAGAGTTGTGAGAAGCCTAATTTAAAGTGTAGAAGAGCTCCTAGTGGTTTTCTGGGACAGCTTCGTCACATCATTTTTCCTCCAACTCACTTGTACTTTGTTTCCTATCCTACTTTTTTGCAATTACTTTATTAGAGTTTAAAAACGTCCAGAACAAAAACAATACGAACTAGCCTATCAAAACAACAGACAAAATGGTGTGGGGATCAGCTGGTCTTTTGCGTGACGTCATTCTCCATTTAGCAGACCTATTAGCAGAATTTCAACCATGTTAAGTATTATAGTTGTAACGTGCTAAAGAAAGGAAATATTTCTACATTTAACACAAATATTTCCATTTAACACACTTTATCATTTTAAACTCATTGTAATATCATGATTAGTCAGAAAATTGGTAACCCATTAATTTACTGACAAAATTATGAAAACAATCTATACATTTGAGTAGATTATATAAATAATATCTATATATTTGAGCAGTAATATTAATAGATTTAAAAAAAATAATAATATAACCAATAATAAACAACGAGTTGATAGATTTTCATCAGATGAATATTCAACGTAAAGATAATATTACTACACAGATTTTGAATAATACAATCTGTTAACGCCATAATAAATTACCTTGTAAGTAGTATTAATTGTAAGTAGTATTTGAGTTTTATTAGTATTTAATTTAGTTACATACATTTTTATTTGTATTGTTTTATTTAGATTTAGTTATTTGAAAAGAAAAAAAATGTAATTATATTTGTTTGTAATAATGAGTAATAGAGACAGTTGCTAGGGGTGATAATTGTTGCTAAAAAGCGTCACCTAGCAACGGACCGACCATCTTAGTTTTTAGAGCAGTTCCGCCTAATTAGTGGCCCTGATAGCGTCCTAAGCAGCGCTGTCTGCGTTTATAGTTTAATAGTTTGGACATTTGTTGAGTGTTTTAGTCGTCACTACAGTTCGAAACCAGACCTTTTCTGTGTTTCGACTTTAATATGGCAGTTCCAACTAATTAGTGGCCCTGGTAGCGTCATTAGCAGCCCTGTCTGCGTTTGGTTGATATTATTTTATTTGATATTTTTTGAGTGTACTCGTCGTCATAACAGTTCGGAACCGGACCACTTCTGTGTTTCGATTTTAATATGAGTGCTAATTAATTAAGTAATTAGTGGCCTACCCCTGAACCCAAGGAACGTGTGTAACCAGCCCTGTCTGCGTTCATTTTGTCGGCTCGCCTAATACAATACGACTGTTGGATATTCGGACCATCTTGCAGCGATTTATTTAGCTACCAGAGTTGTGACCTACACATAATGGCAGCACAACTATCGAAGTGGAGCAACCCTACGTCGACTAGTATTTATTTATTTGTTTATTTGTAAATTAGTTTTTTTTATTTTTAATTATATTCATTATTAGCCATATTTTGTTTATTTTAGTTTTAGTTTTTAAAATGTTTAAATTGAACCAAATAAATGTTTAGGCCGAGCCAGTTTGTTTTTTTGTTCATTTTAAAGCCTTCCAACAAAAAGACATAGTCGATTTGAGGCAGCTTTAACACAATCGATAATAATGAATTTATAGACATCGATTATAATAATGCCGGCACACATATTAAAATTGAACAAATAAGAAAATTCTATTGTATTAGACATATTAATAGGTTAACAAAAAATGTTATTGATACGTTTAAAAGATATAGATGTAAAAATTATAAATTTGGAAAAAACCTACCATACACCAACAATAAAGATAATATCGATGTACCAGATATAACTAATGTCGATTGTAGATGATTAATTCACACCTCAAATTTTTATAACTTACTCTGTTTTAATACATCTTAGTCATTAATTCTTAAATCCGATTTTTAAGAAAATAGATTTACATAAGTGAAATAGTTAACTAACAACAATAAGGGGAGCTAACAGGATGTCCCTAAGCCTGTTAGCGGAAGCCCCGCGTGTGCCTCCTATATATCGTCCTGTCCTCTCCTTCACTTCCTTTAGTGAGCCACGGTACTCTCTTCGGTAAGTGTCTTCTCTCTTCAGCGGGCGTACTGAAGTCATCTTCATGTTCAGCTTTACATTTCAATTAAATGAACTGCTAACACAGATCGGAACAAATCTACTTCTCAACAAGTTATAATTCTACTAAGTAGAGTATCAAATATGGCGTCAGGTATTCTGTGGATAGCTTCCTGTTGCAAACCAAAATAGCCAGAAGTTACCAAATTATCAGCAGTTTTAAGGTGGGTCTCGTAAAATTTTAATATTTAGTGAATATTAATTTATTCTTTTCATGTTTTAATTCATATTTGCTTAATAATAGGTACTATTGCACAGTTCTTACAGAGTTTACTAATTTGATAAGTTATTTTTGTTATAAAATCGTGCACGCTTGCGTTTTATGACTCGAATCGTGTTATCAATTGATAGTCACGAGCCAAAAAGCCAATACTAGCCAAAAATGAATACTATTCTAAATTAATGAGTCTTCCAAGTTTATTTAGACGAAATAAAAAATGGGTGCTATTTCAAAACGTTAAAAAAAATTAATTTTTTATTCGGAGCTCCATATCTTTAAAATTACCAACAACACTAAAAAACCTAATAGAACATAATTTAGTAAAGTAAATACAGTTTTTTTTTTTTAATGCATCATTTCATAAAGAAAAATCAGTAGTTTATTTTGGGAAATCTATATCTCAGGAATCATTAGATGTTAGATGTATATTAACTCTCTAATTAATGCTAGTTTGATACACTATAAAGTAGTTTATAAGGTTATCTACGTAGAAGCAGTACTTTTCATGATATTTGCCAAAATAAATGTACAAAATACTGATTTTTAATGGTCTGGATAATGTTTTTTTATTTAGAGAAACCTATATCTCAGGAACCATGAGACGTACAGATGTCTATTATCACTCAAATTAAAGCTAGTTAAATGAATTATAAAGTAGTTTATGACGTTCATCTACTTAGGAGTAGTAGTTTTCATGGTATTCGCCACAAACAAAATGCACAGTGTAGATTTCTAATTGTCTAGACAAATTTTTTTTATTGAGAGAAACCAATATCTCAGGAACTATAAGACGTACAGATAGCTATTAGCACTAAAATTAAAACTAGTTTAATCTGCTATAAAGTCGTCAATGACGTATATCTTCGTACGAGTAGTTGTTTTAATAATATTTAACAAAATATATTCACAAGATTTTCTTTTCTAGTTGTTCGGCCAAAACTTTTGATTTATAATAAATATATCTCAGGAACAATGAGATCTACAGACGTCTATTAGCACTCAAATTAAAGCTAGTTTAATGGACTATAAAGTAGTTTATGAAGTTCATCTACGTAGGAGTAGTAGTTTTCATGGTATTCGCCACAAACAAAATGCACAATGTAGATTTCTAATTGTCTGGACAAATTTTTTTATTGAGAGAAATCTATATCTCAGGAACTATTAAACGTACAGATAGCTATTAGCACTAAAATTAAAGCTAGTTTAATCTGCTATAAAGTCGTTAATGACGTATATCTTCGTACGAGTAGTTGTTTTAATAATATTCAACAAAATATATTTATAAGATTTTGATTTATAGTTGTTCGGCCAAAACTTCTGATTTATAATAAATATATCTCAGGAACTATGAGACGTACAGATGTCTATAAGCACCCAATTAAAGCTAGTTAAATGTACTATAAAGTAGTTTATGACATCTACGTAGGAGTAGTAGTTTTATATTTACAACAAAAAAAAAGCATTGATTTTTGACTGTCCTTACAAACTTTTTGATTTATGTAAAATGTTCAGGAATGATTCTTGAAAAACTATATTTCATTATAAAATAATGAACGCAGAATTCTATTAGTGCCCAACTAGAATGTACTATAAAGTGCTTTATAACGTTTATTTTCGTAGGTGTTGTAGTTTTCAATAAAATAAATTGATTACTAGTTGTTCGGAAAAAATTACATATGAAAACATCTTAAATGCTTCTACCACTATGAAGAACGTTGTGTCGGAACAAGAAATCATCATTTTGTAAATTTATTTATTTATTCATTTATCTAGGTAGGAGTAGTAGTTTTCATGGTATTTGCCAAAAACAAATGCACAAAATGTTGATTCCAATTGTTTTGTTGAGAGAAACCAATATCTCAGGAACTATTAGACTTATAGATGTCTGTTAGCACTCAAATTAAAGCTAGTTAAATGTACTATAGTATATAAGTAGTTTAGAATGTATAGAACTTAGCAGGAGTAGTAGTTATTTAAGGTATTTGACAATATGATGTAAATAAATTTACAAAATGATGATTTCTTGTTCCGACACAACGTTCTTCATAGTGGTAGAAGCATTTAATATGTTTTCATTTGTAATTTTTTCCGAACAACTAGTAATCAATTTATTTTGTTGAAAACTATAACATCTACGAAAATAAACGTTATAAAGCGCTTTATAGTACATTCTAGTTGTGCACTAATAGAATTCTGCGTTCATTATTTTATAATGAAATATAGTTTTTCATGAATCATTCCTAAACATTTTACATAAATCAAAAAGTTTGTAAGGACAGTCAAAAATAAACATTTTGTGCTTTTTTTTGTTGAAAATATCGTGAAAACTACTACTCCTACGTAGATGTCATAAACTACTTTATAGTACATTTAACTAGCTTTAATTGGGTGCTTATAGGCATCTGTACGTCTAATTGTTCCTGAGATATAGGTTTCTCTAAATAAAAAAAATTGCCCAGACCATTAGAAATTAGGATTTTGTGCATTTATTTTGGCAAAATCATGAAAAGTACTGCCCCTACGTAGATAACCTTATAAACTACTTAATAGGGCATCAAACTAGCATTTTTTAATTATTAACAATTTTATAGTAACTTTTACTAGCTTTAATTTGAGCGCTGGCAGACATCTGTACGTCCTTTGGTTTCTGAAATAAAGTTTTTCATCAATCAAACTAATTGTCCAAACAACTATAAATCAATTTATTTTAGCAAATATCATGAAAACTACTATTCCTACGAAGGTAAAGGTCATAAACTTCTTTATAGTCCATTAAACTAGCTTTAATTTGAGTGCTAATAGACATCTGTACGTCACACAGTTCCTTAGATATAGATTTCTCAAAATAAATAAACTAACTACTAATCTTACACTAGATTTTTAAGAAATTTGCTTTTTTATTGGATGTAAATGGCTCTTTTAGGGCTAATATTTCAGCAAATTTACGCTTCTTTAAATAATATTCTCTTAGATTTTCTAGTGTTGTTGGTAGTTTTTAAGATATAGAACCCCGAATAAAAAATTAATGTTTTAAAGGTTTTGAAACAGTCCCCATTTTTTCCACCTAAATATGCTTGGCATACTCATGAATTTTGACTTGACATTTTATATAGTTTTCATTAAAGTAATCAAAAATTAGTGTGAAATAACTGTTTTTTTCCCCTAGACGCTTGTTCTATTAAGACCGCGAAGACAAATCATGTGGATGACAAACTAAATTTAAGTTTGAGGAAAACTGGAGGATTAAAATAAATTCCAATAAATCCCACCAAATCACATTTACCCTTCGTCGTAAACCTTCGTCTTGCCATACAGTATCTTTTAATAATACCCCGCTCATTCCTGTTGAATAGATCCGTTACTTAGGACTAAATCTGGACAAACGACTGACATGGAATCCTCATACAAGACTGAAAAGACAGGAAACTGCTCGTCGATTCCGACTATTACAACATTTACTAGACAAACGGTCTAAATTGCCAATCCATTACAAAAAAACATGACTATTATAAGGACTATATAGAGTTATAATCTAATTATATAAAATTGAACTATATTCATCATAAATTATTTTTACCTGAGATCTCTGCATAATATTGGTTTAAATTTCTAGTGTCTGACTTAAAAATAATTTTATAATAAATGTTTTATGATAAAAAATGGCTTCAAATATTTTTCAATACTAAAATTAAGGTACTTAAATAATAATTAATAATTATAATGTTTAAATATTCGCAGTGATTCTTTAAAAAGTCTTTGATGTTTACTATTGCTGTTATTTTAGTTAGTATAAAAATGAATAAATAAGATAAAAACTAGTAAATAAGTTAAAAACAAATAAATAAGTTTTTTATTATTTTTTTATATCAGATCGGCCTAGTTTATACTATGGGTCTTACGTGGTTGATTAACCGTTATATTATGTATATATTTTTTTAACAGTTGATTATGGGGGGAGGGGTATAGTCTCGTACAAAAGACACCCCTAACTATATACAATGTTATTATTAAAAGAAGAAAAAAAAATAAATAGATAAGAGTAATGCTTCTTAATAAAAGAGGAATGTAAAATTAATAACAAAAGATAATGATATTGGTACAGTTAAATAAAACAAACAATTGCCCTCAAATAGTGAAAAGAAACTAGTTAATTTGAAAAAGGGACGAGAGAAAAAAATATTTAAAAAATAATAATGAATAAATAAAATGAGTAATAATAAAAAGTAAAATTGAGATAGTGTAACTATGAATTCATTTTATATGTATTAAA
>NW_027110130.1:596970-598420 GCF_000696795.3 Halyomorpha halys
TAATCCTCTATTGACTCCATATGTAATTCGCGATTTCTTATGAACCAAGGAGCATTATCTGCGATTCTTAGGGCTTTATTTTGAAAATATTGTAGTTTTTCCTTTTCGTGAAGGATGCCGCTTCCCAGACTTCACAGAATTGTTTATATATAAGAAAAGTTGTTTCTGGTTTTAGTTTGGAATTTCTGTTTAGGATAGGATATAGCATTGCTAACCTTGCATAAGTTTGAGTTAGTTTGATGTTGATATGGTGATTCCAGGTAAGGCGGCGATCTAGGTGAATTCCCAGGTATCTTACTGTTCACTGCCAGGATTTCATTTCACATTTTTATCTTTAAGGATTAGATCCGGTGGTTAAATAAATAAGTTAAAAAAATTCTTGAATGAAATTACTTAATACTTGTAGTAATTCTTAAGAAGTTGAACAAATTCTTGAATGAAATTACTTAATACTTGCAGTAATTCTTATTAAGTAGAACAAATCTGTTTTATGATAAATAAATGGCTTCAAATATTTTTCACTACTTAAATTAAGGTATCCAAATAATAATTAATGTTTTGATACTGTTAATAATAAGTGGAACTAAAGCTTTTTTTTTTAAATTAATTTATCCTCATGTCCCCTATGTTGCCGATTTGGCCAGAACCAGATACCAATCCTTCCATGATAAACTTCCCAACCACCCAAACTATCTCGTTTCTAACCTGGCTTTTCCTTCACTACCTAATAATCCTCCTAGGCGTCTGAAAAGAAGTTGGCCTCGAGATCTTCCCCTTTATAAATGTTTTTGGAGTTCTATCAATGGGTAGATTCTCCACATGTTTTTATCATGTCATAATATCACTTACAGCAAATTTACTTGATGTGTATATATGTATACAGTTGTAAATATCAATAAATAAATTATTAAAAAAAAGTTTGAGGACTCCTAAGAATATCAGTTGTTGTCTTTAGATGTCTCAGTTATCAGACAGTTAGTATTAACAATTTTTAAGTTTTAACTGTTAAAAGTTCATGTATTTGTGTATATTATATGTTTTTCTCCTTTGTGCATGGAAATAGACCTTCGATTCTTCACGCTTCTTCAGACCCAAACCGTTTTTTCTATATTTGACCTCATTGAAATATAGTTCCTTCATATATTTTTTTCCCACCAATAATTCAATTTTGGAGAAAAAAGGTGTGACTTTGTCTATTTTTCTGTCTCAGTTTTCAATCACTGATAGTATTTGAATTGGCAGTATGTAAATTATTTGAGAATTTTTTTTAGCCATACTTCATTAGAGCGCACACGATTTCACAACCTAAATAAATTACCAAATTACTAAACCAAAATAGGAATCTTTTCTTCGTTTTACTATAGTAGAGGAAGGGGAGACACTAGGGGTATTCATGATGTTGTGTTAAATGTTAATATGTTAAATGTTTTACCATGTTAAATGTTATAAC
>NW_027110130.1:599385-610760 GCF_000696795.3 Halyomorpha halys
AGAACTGAGCTATCACAGCAAAAATGGCGGCAATCTCAACTGGTCTATTGTGTGACGTCATTCTCCATTTAACAGACCAAGTAACAGACTCTCAGCCACGTTAAATGTTATTTCGTTTTACCACGGTAAAAGAAGGCAATTTTTTCAATTTAACATGAGTTTTTCCATTTAACACGCTTTAACATGTTAAACCAAAGATCATGAATACCCCTACTGTTAGCAGGTGGCAAAGTTTCACTATAAATATTAATAATGTCTTGTAAAAATTTGAGGCATTTCTTTTCATGACTTTTTTTATTTATAACCTTTACAACGTAAAATTTATTACTAACGATTATTGTTAAAGTACTTTAGAAGTAAAGTCTTTTAAACTGAAATACTAAAATAAGAGCGGCTGACAGCCACGTCTATCTTCAAGGAGTATCTTAATTTTAGTCCTATAGCCTTAGATCGATTTATGAAACTTTTCAGGCTATTATGCCCAAGTCAATTTAACGCTATAAAAATAAACCTTTATTTGTCATTATAACATTCAATAATAAATTATATTCTTCACACTCCTTGTATTTTACTTTCATTAACTTATCACAACAATATTATATATCATTATTGTATTAATGATACAACTTACTATAAAGTAGTTTATGACACCTATCTTCGTAGGGGTAGTAGTTTTTATGATATTCACATTTGAACATGAATTTTGCAAATGAAAATTTGTCGTAACAACTATTAATCAATTTATTTTAGCAAATTTCATGTAAACTATTACTCCTATGAAGATAAACATCATAAACTACATTATAGCTCATAAAACTAGCTTTAATTTGAGTGCATATATGTACGTCAATTGGTTTTTGAGATATAAATTGTTCAAAATAAATTCAGTAACTACTGATCTTTTAGTACAACCCATACAACATTTTTATGAAATGTTGCTTTTTAAAAAGCTATATCTGGAAAAATATTTAACAAAAATAACTCTATTAGGGCTCATAGTTTAGCAAATTTACTCTTCTTTAAATGACGTTCTCTTTGATTTTTTTGTGTTGTTGCTACTTTTTATGATATAGAGCTCCGAATGAAAATTTTTTTCTTTTATCGCTTTGAAACAGCCTTCATTTTGTATTCCCCCTACCTATACTTGGCAGACTCATCAATTTTGACTATGAAGTATACAAGTTTTCATTAAAGTAATCAAAAATTTGGGTGAGATAACTGCCTTTTTTTCTCCTCTTGGGCTCTTGTACTACCTATTTCCATGTGTAAAGGAGAAAAACATGCGATATACACAAATAAATGAACTTTTAACAGTTAACTCTTAAAAATTGTTAATAAAATTGTGTGGTAACTCAGACATTTAAAGACAACAACTGATATTCTTAGGAGTCCTCAAACTTTAATTTTGTTTTGTACCCAAATGATTTGCTTCCGTGGTATTCATAATAATAATAATAATAATATTCTCTATTTATTCTGGGATTGATCCCTTTAGAATAATATACAGGCTTCAAAATTAAGCTTTAGAGCCTTAGAGTGAAATACAAAATAAGAATGAAATAATAAAACGAGATAAAACATAATAAAATAATAAATTTGAAAAGATTAAAATGGACAACAATAATTGCAAAACAAATAAAATAAGAATAGAACAAATAAAGTAAAAGCATATGTCATATCATAAAACATAAGATGGTAAACACTTCTGATAACAAATAATAGAAAACAAAAATGATAAAAATTAAATGTAATTAGACTAAAAATAATAAATGGAAAGGTACAATTTCTGCTAATATACATATTTACAAGAATAAACGCAATCCTGAAACATTAAGTACAGAAAATATATAAACTTATTTGCTAATTCTTATAAACTAGTGTACGTATTTAAAATTATAAACGAAACTCCAAGACAGAAAATATATAAAGCTTTTTTGAAACTTTCAATTGTTATTCTTCCGGCATTGGGTGGATAGAAGGTAGTCGAAGATACGGGATTTGAAGATTGGAAGGGTGTTACGGGAACTACGAATAAAGGAGGGAATAAAATCCATAGGAAAGAGGCACTAAGGAATGATCTACCAAAGGCTGCGGTTCAATGAGCAGTTACATATAAGTCTGAAAGCCGTGAGGGGGTATTGCGGGAAAGAATTGAGGACTTGAATTGAAGGATATCTGAGATGTACGATGGACGGCAGGATAGGATAACTTGATAGAGAAAGGAAGCAAGGAAATATTTACGACGGAAGGAGGGGTAAAGCCACTTCAACTCTTCATAAAATCGGGTGACAAAGGCGTCCCTGGGGGCCCCAAAGATGAATCGTACAAAGCAATTATTTTTTAATTTACTTTTATTACGTTTTAATTTTCTTCGAGATCCCCAGAGACACCCCCGTAAACCACACAGCAATAGTCAAAGTAGGGGAATATACGACGTTGTTTATTTACATTTTGTAACGGCCGAAACTTTGGAAATGTATTATGTTTTAATAAAAAAAGAATGAGACTATATGGATAATTTTTTATATTATTAATTATTCTATACTGTTTAGTAATAGACTTAAATAATAGTATAGTGATATGTCCCAATACCATTAAATATCACAGATTAGCAGAAATAAAGTCAATACTCATTCACTACATTCATGTTTTAAAATGTACCAACGTTTCAGATAAATACAAAACTCCACTACACAGACACTGTTAAACTCATAACTTTATTTCAAATAGGGGCTTTGAAAAAAAAAAAAATAAATAAATAAAAAATAGACACCTCTACAAAACTACGTTAAACATACTGTAGAGTTTCCAGGGATCCGATCTTCGAAGAATCGTCAGGGAAACCAGGCTTCAGAGGGCCAAGAACAGTGTCATTCGTGAAGAGCTCCAACTCTCCACTGTTCATAAGGAGCTCATAAGCCGACAACACATCGAATTTTTTTATGGAAATAAGGCCTGCTCTAACCCTCTGTTTCGTGAAATTACCCCTCCACTAAGACCTCGGAGGTGGCAGTGCACCGTCTCCTTAGTTGACGTCCTCGACGAGGCTTTGGACTCTACTTAGTACAAGAGCCCAACAGGAGAAAAAAGGCAGTTATCTCACCCAAATTTTTTATTACTTTAATGAAAATTATGTATAATTAATAGTCAAAATTCATGAGTCTGCCAAGTATAGGTAGGGGGAATAAAAAATGGCGGCTGTTTCAAAGCGATAAAAAAAAAAATATCTTCATTCGGAGCTCTATATCATAAAAAATAGGAATAACACAAGAAAACCTAAGAAAACGTCATTTAAATAAGAGTAAATTTGCTAAAATATGAGCTCTAATAAAGTTATTTACGTTTACTAGTTCTCGAGATATAGCTTCTTAAAAAGCAACATTTCACAAACATGTACAGAACGTATTGAAAGATCAGTAGTTAGTGAATTTATTTTGAAAATTCTATATCTCAAAAACCATTTGACATACAGATTTCTATTAGCACTCAAATTAAAGCTAGTTTAATGAGCTATAAAGTAGTTTATGGTTTAATTGTATTATTTCAATTTCTTGAGACAAGATAATTATTTATTAAATAAATCAAAACTTGTATCCTTTTTTGTCTCAACACTTTTTATTTTTCAACAGTCCAACATTTAGCCATTTTAGCCATCCTCAAGGACATCTTCAATTATAATTTCTCCCTCACATTAAATTTAGAGTAACTTTTGCAGACTATTCTGCCCAGGTCATTCATTAATTATAAGTTAAAAGCCTATTTTTTTTTTAAATTTAAAATCATAAATATTTAATTTTTCTTAAATAAGATTATCCACACAAACTCACTACCATATGATATGGTGTTGAGACAAAAAAGAATACAAGTTTTGATTTATTTAATAAGTAGTTAATATAAATTGATTTTGAAGAAAAAAAAAAGTGTTATCTATCTGTTATATTATATCATGTAAAAATATGTAACTTATATTTGTCGGTCACGGATTGATCAGTATGCAGTGTAATGTAGCAACCCGATGTATTTGGGCAGCATGAATGAATAAAGTATTTCTTTCTCTCTCTCTCTCTCTTTTCGGACAAATTTTTATTTGCTAAATTTATATTCATATGTGAATATCATAAAAACTACTACCTCAACGAAGATAAGTGTCATAAAGTACTTTATAGTAAGTTAAATTTCCTTTATTGTGAATGTTAGCAGACATATGTGCGTCTTATGAATCTAGAGATATATTTTTTCAAAAATCCAACATTTTATATGAACAACTAGAAACTAACATTTTGTGAGTTTATTTTGTCAAATATCATAAAAAACTATTACTCCTACAAAGATAAACATAATAAACTATTTTGTAGTAAGTTTAACTAGCTTCAAGTTGAGCGCTGGCAGACATCTGTACGTCAAATGTTTTCTGAAATGAAGTTTTTCTTAAATCAAACTTATTGTCCGAACAACTATAAACTAATTTATTTTAGCAAATATCATGAAAACTACTATTCCTACGAAGGTAAACTTTTTTATAGTCCATTAAACTAGCTTTAATTTGAGTGCTAACAGACATCTGTACGCCACATAGTTCCTGAGATATAGAATTCTCAAAATAAATTAACTAACTACTAATCTTTCAGTAGATTTTTAAGAAATTTTGCTTTTTAAAAAGCTATATCTCGAGAACTATTAGACGTAAATAGCTCTTTTAGGGCTAATATTTCAGCAAATTTAATCTTCTTTAAATAATGTTCTCTTAGATTTTCTAGTGTTGTTGTGTAGTTTTTAAGATATAGAGCTCCGAATAAAAATAATAATTAAATAAATTAAAAAAAAAATATGTCAAAGGACTTTAAATATTTTAATCCTATTTGATACTTACTAATAGTTAATAATCCATTTAGAGCATTCTCTAAACTTGTTTAATTCTATTCGACTTCTTTAAAAAAAACCTCAGTTCAGTACAGTTTCATTTAACGATTTTACTCTCACCCCTGTCGAACAGATCCGCTATCTTGAACTACATCTGGACAAACGACTAACCTGGAATCCTCACACAAGACTGAAAAGACACTGCACGTCGATTTCGACTATTACAGCACTTACTAGACAAACGGTCCAAACTTCCAACTCATTACAAAAGTCTGATTTACATGACTGTGATAAGACCAATCTGGACATATGGAGTTGAGCTTTGGGGCTCCACTAAACCTTCGAATTCCTCTCGTATTCAATCCTTATAATCCAAAATCCTTCGTAAAATCCTCAATGCTCCTTATTTTGTTACTAATAAAACCATCCATAAAGAACTTAATGTTCCATTTGTAACCGATCTAGTTTCTAATCTTGCTTCCTCTTTTATTCCGGACAATCCTCCGAGGCGTCTGAAAAGAAGATGGCCTCGAGACCTTATATTGTAAAAATGTTTTTAGAGTGCAAGGAATGGGTAGTTTCTCTACATGCTTGTAACATACCGATATGATTTCCTCAAATTTACTTGATGTATATTATGTACAGTTGTAAATATCAATAAATAAATTTTTTTTTAAAAAATATGTCAAAGGACTATAAATATTTTAATCCTATTTGATATTTACCAATACTTAATAATTCATTTAGAGCATTCTCTTTTGTTTAATCCTATTCTACTTCTTAAAAAAACCTCAGTTTAGTTATTTGTTTTATAGAAGAAACTTGACAGTGCCCTACGAAATTCTCATAATTTTAAGGAATTACTGAGAAAAAAATTCCAGCTGCTAAAGCAACTCCTTAAATTATTAAATATGAAAGGGAAGGTGTCCTTTACCAGCGTTGGTTTGAAAGATTCAGCAGTGGAGAAGGTTGCAAAGCAAGAAGGGCTTTGGTCAATCATTAAAGAATGGTATCAGCGTGGGATCGAGCAATTGGCTGGCAGATGGCTAAAGACGGTAAATAACAATGGACTATACTTCGAGTATTAATTGTATTTTATATCAAAGAAATAATAATACAAATATTTGGTTGAAAAACGGTCATCTTTTTTTTTTATTTACCCCATTATAATATAGAAAACTTTGCAATATTACCTTTATAAAGCAATCATTACTCATTGGAGTCTCATATTAAACAATATTTAAATAACCACGAAAAAATTAATTTTAAATAATTTAAAATTATTGTACTTAAATATTTTAACTTACTAGTTTTAATAATAATTAATTATTCAAGTCAACCCAATTTATGCAACTAGAATATACTTTTTTTTTTACTTGCAGGAATTTGTGGGCTCTTCAACAGAACCGTCTCAGAGTGGTACAGTTAACAATTTCTTAATTCGTAAAGAATGTAATTACTCAAAACTGGAAAAGAAAAAGTTCTTAAACTTGGTATGCTTTCCAGAATGATGTGGTTAATTCAAATGGATCATCAGGAAGAAATTAAATTTTCAAGAAATCTGTGAAAGTTTGTAAGAATCAAATTATCAGTATTATTGAATTATGAAGATGGCCAGGGATGCGGTCAAAAAGAACAATAGTTGTTAAAAACTATTTATTTTCCGACGTTTCGCCCCACTTTGTAGGGCTTCATCAGGGCTGTTCTAGTTGATAGCTCCTATAACAAAGAAAAGCCCCCCAAGCTCTGATGAAGCTCTACAAAGTGGGGCGAAACGTCGGAAACGTTTTTAACTATTTTTGTTCTTTTTGATCGCAACTCTGACCATCTTCTTCATATTTGAAATTATACGGTCAATTATCAATATATATAATATAAGTATTATTATTTAGTGAAATTTTTAGATTATTAATTATTTATATATATTTTTAAGGTACATCTTGCAATTGGAAAAGGTTGAAAAATGCTTGAAAAGGTAAGATATGGTAAATTTTCTTTTTACATTTTATCATTATAGCAGCTGCTACACACGCTCAAGCATGCTTATGGCTAAAGCACATTGGTGTGTTTCTAAGAAAAGAGACGGAAGCATTTCCGAACTTCGATTTTGCCACCTTTTCTTAGTGTACTACCTGAGTTGCCGCCGCGTACTAACCAAGGTGGGAGTGTCAAGATTCATTCCTCGGGATCGCCGAAAAATGAATGTTAACTACCCTTGGTGGGAATCGAACCCACAGCGTTCCGAACCGAGCGCACTGGGACCTGCGCCCCAATCCGCACGGCCGTTCACGTCCCTTTTTCTTAGTATAGAAAAGTCCTATCTTTAATCCTAAATATGCATTTTTTTTTTTTCTATGACGAGGAGAATGGCGGAAAAGTTGAAGTTTATTGACTAAAACATTAGTCAGATTTGCTGCTAACTATTGTCTTATAAACAAACCAATGTGCCATATCCTTTAGCCTTAAGCCTGGAGAAAGAATAAAATGGAGGGGTATGCTTTAAGGGCGAGTGACTCCAGAAGGTGGGGTTTATTCCTCTAGTAGGCGTGGCATTCCCTTCGCCATATTTGGCAGTTGACAGTTGAGATTTGCTGCCGCATCCCGTATTCCAAAAATGGACAGAGGGATAAAACAAAACTTTTTTTGTGAATTACTCAAATCGTGCTCACATTTTGTTGTTCATATTGGTTTTTTGTATTACTACTAATTCTCAATCATTTTTTTTTTTTTTTTTGTTAACATTAATATTCTAAAAACTAATATTTATAGTTTTTACTTTTTATTAATAAACAATTTTTTTCTATTATATCAGAAACAATTATTTATTTTTATAAAACTTTGTATTTTAATGTTTTCTTTGAAATAAAATATTTTGTTATAAACTGTTTCTAGTTCAAATTAATTGAAAAATTGGTAAAGTTAATTTAATCTCATATTATCTCCTTAATGTTTAGAGCATAAAATATAATTTGGGATCCTTAACATTCATATTGAAATGAGTCTGAACAGAACAGAAAAGAAGCGCGAAATTGTCGAGAGCGGCATAATTACCTTCATTATAGATATACCAAATTGTTTGAAATAATAATGACTACAATTTGTACTCTCTTCACATTTGCAAATAAATTAACAATTTTACAGATAAATACATTAATGGGCGAAATCCCTATTAACTAAGTTGCCTTTAAGGGGCGTGGCCACATCCCCATCCCCTAGCGTCATTTTTGCTAAGGGTTTATGCCCTTCATATTTTATTTAATTTTGCTTATATTAGTTTAATTTTATTTATTTTTTAATTTGATCATTTATTATTTTATTTATTTATGTTATTATTTTTTTTATTCCGTTCATTGTTATATTTTTGTCAGTAAATGTTGTGATTTTAGAAACTGAAACACTAATTCTATTGTTATATCATTGTCTCCGAGAGTTTTTGAAATATATGGGTTTAGTCCTAAGCTATTGAGGTATGGTGTTAAATATGGGCATTGTTGGAAAATATTGGAGGCGTTTCTTTTGAAATAAGATAGGAGTGGATGAGCCTCGTGTGACCTATTCTCAGCCTGGTCAGTACAACCACCTCTGTACGCCATTTGCGACTTGAGGTACCCCAGGGCTTGACATCCTTTTTAATAATGTTTAAGGGCTTTCATTCCACAAAGATTGCCATTTATCTTTTAAGCCTGGAGAAAAAATAAATTGGAGGGGGTACGCTTTAAGGCCGAGTGGGATCAGAAGGTGAGGCCTATTCCTCTCTTAGGCGGGGCATTCGGTACGCCATATTTGACAGTTACAGTTGATATTTGTTGCTGAACCCCGTATACCAAAAATGGACAGGGTTAAACTGATGGACAGACTTAAGCTGCCGTTAAAACCATCTTGGAGGCTTTCAATATTAACTTAACCTTTGTCTTAAATTCGTTCCAACACAATATATTTTTGGTAAATCTTCCAGGGTGTTTCCTACAAAGGTAGCTAGATAGATTCGAGCATGCTTGTACGTGTGTAGCCACTTTTAATCTTTCAAGCATAAATTTATATTTTTCTTTTTCAAGAATCAGACTGTTTGTTTCAGAACTTACTGGTACCTGGCAATTATAAAGGTTACTGGATTAGCTGTTGGACACTGCCCAAGATTAGATAATTAACACTCTTGTGCGTGTGACAGCGGCTATTCCAGGTGCCAACGATCTTCGTGTCGCTCTGTACTCGGCAGCTCTTCATTCATGATTCCTTAGAAATGAATGACATCTCTTCATATAATATAATCCTGGGATTCATCATTCATAAATTGTCTTAACTTATTAATTTATAAAACTTATATATACCCAATGCCGCTCCAAAAAATCATTACAACTATGAATCTTATGATCTTTTGAGTTTAGAAGCTTATTCCACGTTTTACGTTGTTTATAGTAATAGGATTAGTTATATGGCAGACAGCAGAGATTAGATATATCATTTCTATTTAATGTTTGTCGATAAACTAAGGTTTAATTGTTTTTTATGGTTGATTTCAATTCCATCTTCAACCTGTTTTTTTTTTGTTTTTTTTTGTTTTGTTGAAGTATGTGTTCAATCTAGACAATTTTTTTAAATTTATTTATCGTAATTTACAACTGTACAAAAATATACCATAAGTAAATATGTGGAATGTTTTAAGCACTTGAAAATCTTGGAAAGGAACCACCCAATGGTGGTACTTGAAATGAAATTAAATGAAAAAATAATTTTATTCTGGGACATATCTCCCCTAAGAATAAATACATGGTTCATTTCAGGATTTTTATCTGGCAAGTATTTACAAATTTTTAGGTGGTAGAATGAAATAACATTGGTATTACTACTAAATAATATTGGGTTTACTACTTTTTATAATGTTAATGAATATATACCGATTTATTTAATTACAATGATACGGTGGTTTGGTTATACAATAAGTGAAGGAATAGGTGTTGTTTAAAGGAAAGAATGGATGAGGACTGGCGAATGGAGATGGGAAGAGAATTCCAGAAGGAGGTTGCTCGTATGACGAAGGATTCTCTTAAGAAGGCGGTTCTATATGAGGGCATATATAAATCAATCGGTTGGGATCTGGTCTTTAATGAGTGGATGAACGAAGAGTGAGGAGATCTATGATATAGGTAGGTTTTTGATTTTAAGAACTTGGAATAGGAAAACACCAAGGAGGTATTGCCTTCGGGAGGTTGGATAGAGCCACTTCAACTCGGTATACCAGCGGGAGACTTGAGAGCGCCTAGGGAACCCAAAGATAAATCTTACAAAGCAATTCATGAGTCTCTTCAGTCTCAACTCTAGTCCTGCATATAGCCCTTCATACACCAAGGATCCGTAGTCGAAGTGGGGGAAGACTAGAGAGGATACTAGGAGCTGACGGGTGTTCTGAGGAATGGAATTACGGAATTTTAGGAATTGATTGAGTACAGTTATGGATTTGCGTGTGATTTGGGAAATGTGGTTATTCCAGGAGAGGTGTTGGCCAAAGGTGACACCAAGGTTTTTTATTGTAGGATTGAAGTGAATAGGTTGGTTGTTAAGGAAGAGTAGAAGACAGTAAGGGAGGGAATGAAGGAGGCGCTTGAATCCAATTAGAATGGCCTTCGGGTTTTTAGTATTCAGCTTCAAATCATTGTTAGACTCCCATGTGTTAATGCTGTCGATATCTTGTATCTTTTGGATGGCCTCAAGCATCTTGGAGGGATGGAAGGACAGATAGATTTGGAGATCATCTGCATATAGGTGGTATTGTACTTGGTGAATGGAGTCAGGAAGATCGTTGATTTAAATGGAGAAAAGGGTTGGTGAAAGTGAAGATCCCTGAGGAACACCTCGTGACCGAAGAAGGGGAGAGGAAAGAGGTTTATTCGGAATGACGACTGTTTGGGAACGATGTAACAGGAAATTAAATTGTAGATTTTTTTTTTTTTTTACGTGAAGTTTATGTTATTATGTATTCAGTAGTTAATTAAAATAATCATCAAGGCAATGGTGTAAGTATGATTTTTGAGGCTCAAAGCAGACAAGTATTTGGGCTCCTTAAGCTCCTTACTATTAATATGAAAATGTAGCTTTGTGTTATACATAATAAATCAGTGCTAATTGACCGTATAATTTCAAATGATGAAGAAAATGGTCAGGGTTGCAGTCAAAATAGAAACAAAAATAGATAACAACTATTTTCCGACGTTTCGTCCCACTTTGTAGAGCTTCGTCAGGGCTAAAAAGATACAAAAACAACTAAGAACATTTTGACATTGTAAGATTATAAGATACAAAAAGGTTTTTTTTTTAATTATTTATTTATTATTACTTACAACTGTATACACATATATACAACAAGTAAATTTGGTGACATAGTGACATGATACAAACATGAAGCACGACTCAAATAAAATAAAATTCTTAAAGAAGATACAAAAATATTCAAATTATGAAATAATTTACACTGACGGCTCCAAACAAAATGAAAATGTTGGTTTTGCAATAATAATACA
>NW_027110130.1:611435-614543 GCF_000696795.3 Halyomorpha halys
GAATCCATAGACAAAATAATAAAATTTCTGAAAGAAACACAACTTTATACTAAAATATAATCCACCAATACCGACCAGTGTAAAAAAGGAAATAGTGTACATTCAACCATCAAAAGTCAAGAAGATAGATGAAGTAAAAAGGGTGTAATAACCTAGATGTTGATCGCCCTGAATAAAAATCTAATCTGATATAAACATGTGGAGAATCTACCCACAGATAGAACTCCAATAACATTTCTAGAGGAGAAGATCTCGAGGCCATCTTCTTTTCAGACGCCTACGAGCATTATTAGGTAATGAAGGAGAAGCCAAGTTAGAAACAAGTGGATTTGGGTGGTTGGGAAGTTTGTTATGGAAGGAACGGTATCTGGTTCTGGCCAAATCGGCAACATATGGAACATTGAGGTCCTGATGGATGACTTGATTTCTGACAAAGTAAGAAGCATTAAGGATTTTACGAAAGATACAAAAAGGTAAATTAAGAAAATTAGTTATAAAATAGTATTAATATAAAATAAACAATGATAAGAATATAAAAAATTACATAAAAAATAAGACGAAAAAATACAGAAAAGTAGATTTGAGAAAACAATTCCCTCCACTCATGTACGCGTCCGATATTCTATCAAGTCTCCAAAGCTATCAACTTGAACTGGGAGGGGGGGGGTGGTCCTTTATTTTAGTTTATTTTCCGTCTTTTACTTTGTTAAATTTTGTTTTCTCAAATCTACTTTTCTGTTTTTTCGTTTTATTGCTCTCCTGTACATTTTTAACCTTATATTTTACGTCATTTTTTATATTCTTATCATTGTTTATTTTATATTAATACTATTTTATTTATTTATTTTTTGTACATAATTTTCTTAATTTACCTTTTTGTATCTTTTTAGCCTTGAAGCTCTTCTACATAGTGGGGTGCAATGTCGGAAAATAAATAGTTGCTAACTATTATTGTTTCTCTTTTTGAACGCAACCTCAACCATCTTCTTCATTACTAGTTTTTAATTCTATAAGTACATTTAATGTAATTTTATATTGTATTTTATTGTTATAATGTTATAATCGAAATACATTTGAAAATAGTTTGAAGCCCTTAACGAATTACTCAACTTCTATACTATAAAAATCTAACTATTGCAGAACAAGAAAGTCTTTCTTCTAAAAACATATTGAAAATTATATATAGAATACAAAATTATTTTATTACGCAAAAATAAAATAACCTCTTTTGTCAAATATGGCGTGAATATAGGCTTGTGTCAAACATAAAGGGAGATTACATACTGGTCCCAAGCCTTAATTCAATTATTTTAAATTGGAAAGTTGTTGACAAGCCTGTGAGCTGTTAGTTGATGACTGGCACCTGACCTGATACTGACATGGCCTCTTTGATAAAATATTTGCTATACATCATAAACATACTATTATATAAGAGAAGAGGATATGTCATCAAAGCAAAGGGAACGAAACTTCAAAAAGTGGTGTTTATGGCTGATTACAGAGGCAAATTCTTCCAAATCTTTAAACAATATATCATTCACCAAGTTAGTATTCAAGCTGAACAAATTGATGAAAAACTGAATAAAGAATTTGTTTTTTAACTCTTATTATTCCAGAAAAAAATGAAGTAGCAAACCTTCGTGTTCAGAACCCTCAAGCCATAATAAAAAATATATAATCATACCCATACTCAAAAATATTTGATTTGTGGTTAATTTTTTTTTTTTTGTAATCTAAACAAATTGTGAATATGATTATGAATAAAGAACCACTGTTAATGGCAACATTGCTTCAGATCATGGGACAACCATGTTGTTTCCTTTGTCTGAGGTCCATTTGCTAGTGGCATCTGTTAGTGCAACAAGTACTCTTTGTCTTTTATTATAAAACCCTCCCTGATCCACAAAGGTTTTATTGCAGGCTGTGTGGTTTAGTGCATAGAATTGGTAATTTTTCTATGGATTGAGGATAATGGACGCCACGGTATTTGGCATTGAAAAGTTTGCTGCAGAAAATTACAGCATCTGGTGGAAGAAAATCGAAGCGTATTTAGAGGCAAAAGGTTTATGTGATGAATTGATAGAACAAGTCCCGCCGACTGGAGAAGATGCAGCTTGGACAAGGACAAACCAAGAGGTATTTTTATTTTAACAGTTAATAGTGCTATATTTCCGTCAATTACAGGTAAAAAAAGTTTGAGCCTTTTGAAAGTTGGGTCACTCAAGACAAGTGAAGCAGGATTACAGCTGCTGAAATGTGATTTTTGTGAGGAATATTGAGCAAAACCAGGAGAGACAGGATAAGGAATAAAACAATAAGTGAAGAACTTCAGTGAAATCAGTGATCGAACACTGGCAGCTCCAATGGTATGGACATGTCTGAAGAATGGGAGAAGACAGAGTGCCAAGAAAATGTTTGGAGGCGAGGTCAACTGGTAGAAGACTGATATATGGAATATATAATAGACAGAATGACTAGGTCTGGAAAGAGGAAAATGCTGGCTCAGACAAAGATGCTTGCCAGAGACCAGGACGTGTGGACCAAGTGGTTAGAGGCTCCTCCACACTGAAAGGTGCTTAAGGAGGATGAGAAAGAAGAAGGAGAAGAAAATAGGCAATACCAAAGGGAAAATGGGACCTGATATGCCAAAAGTCAAAATTAGTGGAAGGAACTGGGCCAAAAGGTGTGCCCTACACTGAAAGTATGTAACCTGGCTAAAAATGTAAACTTTTAGAAATAACATTGTTTAATCAACAAATTTATGTCTATTAATAAGCAATAGCTTAAAAATAAGTAGAACTGAAATTAATTGATTTATTTTTTAATAGCAATGATTCCGCCATCTCACTGCTTTGATTGCCCTCACAACATCCTTTATCCTCTTACAGCAATAGAAATATTAAATAAATGGCAGGCAACTTGGACCAACATAACAGAAAACAAATCAAGAGTACTGTACTGATATGTATGAGAGGTACCAGCTGGAGTTTTTTAACTTAAAATAATTTCCTTTGTCGGCATACCAAAGAAACCGCCGGACCTAGGCAAAAACCCGTCGGCAACAGATCTAAAGTAATGTACAAAGACATATAGATAACAGAGGGCATG
>NW_027110130.1:615514-632875 GCF_000696795.3 Halyomorpha halys
TATATAATATAAATAAATCATATAAATACATTAATATATGAATAAATTTCAATATAATACCTGTACGGGAAACCCTAATCGGGCTTAGAAACCCCGAGCCCCGTACACGGCAGTACATCCATGGAAGACATCAATCCAAAGCTATGGATGGCACCAAGTAGTACTGACTAGACTAAAAATTAGATACACTCGACTAACTTTAGAATACTTACTGTCAGGAACATCTAGACAGTATAACGTACCACTAACTGTTAAACACATACTGACAGACTGCAGGCATTTGATAGACACTGGATTATCATATCATTCGGTAACTTTACTAAACAATAATAGCCCTCATATTCTGGAAATATTTGATTACCTAAAAAAAAAAGTGTGAATGTATATAACTAATCTGATTAATTACATCAATTAACGCCACTTATTGTTATCAAATAACTTTTTTTTTTCAATTTTATTTTATTTGTATATTTTTTTTAATATTAACTATTGCTATGACATCACCTATTATATTTTACTATAGAGGTCTTGACAATATCACTCCATAGATGATGAAATATGGGGGCAGCAATTTATGGGAAGAAATTTATGATTTTATTTGGGAGATATGGACGGAAGAAAAAATACCAGAAGATTGGACAAGAGCAGCAATATGTCCTATACACAAGAAAGGAGACAAGTTGGCATGTGATAATTATAGAGGCATTGCTCTACTAAGTACAACCTATAAAATACTGGCAGTGCTTCTACATAAAAGAGTGTCCAATTTCACAGAAAATATTATAGGAGAATATCAAAGGTGGTTCCGGCCCGGTAGATCAACCTGTCAGTTGACCAGATATTCTCTATATAATGGAAAAGTGCTATGAGTATAACATAGACCTACATCTGCTATTCGTGGACTTTAAACAAGCTTATGACAGTGTGGACAGAATGGGACTTTTAAAAAGCTATGGTAAAGGTAGGCATACCGAAAAACCTAGTCAGGCTGGTAAAAATCACACTAATGAACACTACCTTCCGAGTTAAGCTTGGAATTTTCTGTGGAGAATGGCTTTAAAAGGAACATTCCACGAATTTGAAGAAGCAGCATATGAGTTGAACCTTAAGGTGAATGAAGACAAAACGGTGTACATGAAAACTTCAAGAAAGAATAAGGAAGAGAATTTTAAAGTGACGTTCAGAGACCACAGTTACAGTTCTGTAAACCAGTTTAAGTACCTGGGAAGCCTCGCTACAGATGACAACAAAGTAGAGAGTGAAATAGAGGCCAGGATAGCAGCAGAAAATAGATGTTATTTCTCACTGGAGAAAATATTGAATTTTAGAGCTCTTTCTAAAAGGATAAGAGTGGTAATTTACAAAACAATTGTAAGGCCAGTAGTGATCTTTGGGGAAGAAACATGGCCCTTGACAAGAAAACCTGAACAGATGCTCAACTCTTGGGAGAAAAAGGTATTGAGAAGGATATGGGAAGGAGTCTTGGAGAATGGAGTTTAGAGAAGAAGAAATGATGAGCTGATAGATCTGTTTGGAAAACCAGCATCAAGGCTTTAGTCAAAAAAACAAGAATGAACTGTAGTGCCATAATAATAATAATAATAAATAGATATAATGATATTAAGAGCGTTGCCAAGATTTAAGCTCAGTCAGTAAGCATAGGCAAACATCACCATCACTGCAGATCGCTTTATATTATATTAAAAAAGATGTAAGCCATAAACAAATTCTTTCATTAACAGAACAAATATACCTTTATTTTCATCTTTTACATTTATCCATAGATGTTTCCAAGTATTCCCTCTTCCTCAGGATGTTCCTCTCATTTCAAGCACTAAGACTTAGTGATGTTAAAAAAATATCAATATTTGAAAGAAATAAATGAATATTTTAGTGTTCGTCTTGTTTTGAGTCATACTTTTTAGTGCCTTATTAAGCATTGGGTAGCATCTAGCCAGAGTCGTCACTGGAAACCTCATTTCTGCAGATGTCATTCTACTCTTCTGTTTATCTGTTAATACACAGCTTTCAGATCCATATAGGAGTATAGGCGCTTGCCTATGTATGTGTGCTTACAAAGACCTAAAAATTTGAGTTTCATGTTTCTGCCTACTTCTTGCTTTCCAGAAGCAAATATTATTGTCATATAGTTTTAATTCAATACATCATAATATCGATATTAAAATTTGATTTTCGAACACTAATATTTTTTTCTAAAAGAAAATTTAAAAAACAATACCTTAGAAATATTGGTTCAAATGATTTTTTCCCTTCTATTATCAGTTTTTTGTTAATATCACAACTGCTTTAATGTGTTGTTTGATAGGCTTCATTGTTGTTAATTCTATTTTGATTTTCTTAATTCTTTACTTAATTTATATCTTATTCACAGTCTTATTAGAATTAAATGTTAAGAGTTTGATAGATTTTAATTAAATCATTCAATACTGATTTTCTTCCTTCCCTTTTAATTTTTTTTTGTTTAATCAATTTTTTCCTCTAGTTTATAATAGTTAATCATTTTTTCATAACTGTTAAATGTTTTATTTATATTGTTATAAGTAATATATAAATATTCAATCATTACTATCAGAGGAAATAAAAAGAAAATACTTGTAAATTTATATTATGCTATACTTCGATTCATTGTTTACATAAACCCTTTTCCTTTGCTTCTCCTTAAAAAGAGTAAAAATATCAAGTGCAAATAAGTAGAAATATTGATATTTTTTATTCATAAATCAAAGTACAATTTCAACATTTGATTTAAAACTATTGATACATTATAAATATTGATATTTTTGATTGATATTCACATCTGTACTAAGAATACAGTTTTAAGTTGAGAGGAAATATAATGAACACTACTTGATTGTTTATCAACTAATGACATCGTATTTTAAGAGTAGACGAAAAAAGCACCCATAATGCTTGGACAATTTTTTAAAATGATGTCAAGCACGCAAAAAACATGCACCGTGCTACTGATACCCAAAGAAAAATAGTCCAAAAGTTAATACTTTTTTCAATAATTGAGAAAACTGCGTGCAAAATCATTGATAAAAAAATATAATTAGTATTAAGTGCAAGAGATTTTATTTTTTTATTTTTTATTATTACAAATTTTTGAGAAAAAATTGTCATTTTCATTTTTAGAATAAAACAAAGCATTTTGGTAAACTTTTATTATTTTACCCTTTTCCTATTAATTTCCTAGTAGCTTAAGTTAAGAAATAGTTGAAATGTAAATTAAAAATTATTTTTTATTTTTGGGTGTATACAAAAATAAATCCAAACTTAAAAATAAAAGTCATTATCAGCACCGAACATGTGGAAGTACATACTACCATAGCTATTCTTAACTAATTGAAACCAAGAGGGTTCATATTAGCAAAAAATTCAAATGACCAAATGGAATAAAAAAAAAGTAACTTTAAAAATTACAAATCAATTCAGAAATGAAAATTATAAATTTATTTACACAAAAATATTTGAGAATAGTTAACCCAGGAGAGGCACAGCCTTGAGCATTTCGCTCATATTAAGAAATAAATGCCTAGTATTTTATCTGTTTTGTCTACCTTTCATAAACCCTTTTATGTTGTTTTTGCCGCTGGTTTATGTTACTCTCTCTTTTACTTCCCCACATATATTCAATTCAGTTTTGCTCTGGCCTCCTCGCAATGGTAAGACAGCATTTCTCTTACCGGTACACCCCCAACATGACATATTTTTTTCTTGATTGAGCATTTTACTCACCTGGAGATCTCCTACATTTCTTATTTTAAATAAATCTTTTATAAAATCTTGATTTTTCAGCCTCTGATGGAAGAGCTACAATTCACAATTTCAATTCCAAATTGCATTGAAATCATTTGTAAAGATTTTTTTGTTCATCACATCCAATTATATAAAAAAAATAGTACAAATAATCTATCATGAGATAAATGCTCACAGGACACCTCTTAGTGAGCAGAAAAGTAGGACACTCCTACCAGATTAATCATTGTTCAGAATTTTTTTTAAAATTTATTTATTGATATTTACAACTGTACATAAATACATCAAGTAAATTTAAGGAAATCATAATGGTAAGGTACAAGCATGTAGAGAAACTATTCAATGGTAGCACTCTAATAACATTTTACAATATAAGGTCTCCAGGCCATCTTCTTTTCAGACACCTCGGAGGTCTGGAATAAAAGAGGAAGCAAGATTAGAAACTAATGGGTTTGAGTGGTTAGGGAGTTTATAATGGAAGGAATGATATCTGGTTCGGGCTAGATCGGTTACAAACGGAACATTAAGGTCTTTGTGGATGATTTTATTTGTGACAAAGTATGGAGCATTTAGGATTTTGGATTGTAAGGATTGGATATGAGAGGAATTCGAAGGTTTAGTGGAGCCCCAAAGCTCAACGCCTTATGTCCAGATAGGCCTTATAATTGTCATGTAAAGAAGTCTTTTGTAATCAATTGGAAGTTTGGACCATTTGTCTAGTAAGTGCTGTAATAGTCGAAATCGACGTGCAATTTCCTGTCTTTTCAGTCTTGTATGAGGATTCCAGGTTAGTCGTTTGTCCAGATGAAATCCAAGGTAGCAGATCTGTTCAACAGGGGTAAGGGCAACATTATTGAAGTATACTGTAGGGCAATCAGTAGGTTTATGACGTAGGATAAAGGTAATTTGATGGGATTTATTTATTTTAATGCTCCAATTACGACACCATTCTTCGAGGGCTGCGATATGGCATTGAAGAATTTGGGATGCAATTAGTTCAGAAATTTAATTTGAAATTTGTTATTTTAATATAATCTGAAATTTTCTTCTGTTTAAAACTGAAATCATCTTATCCAAGGTATCAGACCACATGTTCTTCAGCAATAGAGTCTGAAAATTCAAGTAAGACAGAAAAACCTACATTAATGTATTTTCTCCAATCTTATTTTCTTAAAGATTTAAATTAAATTTAAAAATTTCAACTTGGCTTAGGACATAATTTTCTTCTACCCATTGGATGCATTTGTTTAAACATGGTACAACTTTTAATCGTTTCTGTCACTTTTTTTTTTTATCTTCTTGCTCTTCATGACTTTCCAAAACACTTGAAATTATTAGTTATTGATATTTTCAACTCGATTATTTAAGCCTCAGCAATAAAGTGTTGATAATACCATTTTATTGAATGTATTAATATAAGTTTTTGTAGTTCTTGAGGATTAGTTAATACTATAACTATATTGTCTGCATAGTCATACCTATTGTTTATTACAGTGTGTTTTACATTTCTGTAATATACCTAACTCAAGGTTTTATATATATTACACTATATCCATGAAATAAACCTTCATTTTTTTTTAAAGGGGCTGTTCAGATTATGGAATAGTCCAGATTAGCAAGGTTCAGATTAGCTAGAGTCCACTGTACTAAGTGTTAACATTCTATTCATTAATGCAAAGATTGAAAGTGGAAAAATAGTTTGGGGTCCCAAAAAGGGCCTGATAACATTTATTGTTTCATGAATCTCATCGTACTAGGAGAGTTAAAGTTATTTCAATTAAATTAAATAATGAAATAAATTAAATAAAAATAATTATTTTCCAAAATTACAATAAATAATAATTCCTTAAGGTAAGCAACAAAAAAAATACAATATAGAATAGAATTTTGAATACATAAACATAGAATATAGATCATCCTTCCAGGCCTTACATACATAAAAACAAACATAGAATATAGAAATATGTCTTATTATCAATTAAATTTTTTTCCCAATTTTGTGCTGAGCCTACAATAATTTTAAACCAAAGTAAACATAAAAAGTAAAATCTTCCAATACTGAATTATATGAGTATATTTAATTATACATTTAAAACAGAATAATGTGAAAAAAATTAAAAGGTGTTCAATGAAACAAAGGATTCATTAAATTTTTTTTTCAATTTATTATAAATTATAATAAGTATATATATATACATATATCTGGGGCGGTTGTAAAAACAAGGTAAGTCGAATTGTATAAAAATTAAGTCAATTTGGTTCGAACCAACTTCCAGGTGTCTTAAGGTGTGTTAAATTGGTTGTCTTTATGTGACCACCACATGTACATACACACATATATGATGTAGAAAGACAAAATATGTAAAGAGGCTGTCCTCTAGGTACCACATATAAGGTGTTATGGTTAAAAACACTTGAAAGGCTTAATTTTAAAAATTTGTATGTGTTGTTTCAAGATTAAAACAGTTATTAAAAGTAATAATTAATGTTCAGTAATATATAAAAAATGTACAAAATGTAATTATGATCAACTTTCCATTAATTCAGTTTAATATAATTATTTGCTTTATCTGAGCAAAAACATTACAGTTTTATAATACATTTTAAAATTATTTTTCATTTCAAATTATTTTATTAAATAATAAATGGAGTTATTGTGGCCATTCATGCTGAATATGTAAGAAATTGCAACAAACTACTTAATAGGTTTTACAGAATAATTAAGGCATTTATGTATAAAAAATGGTAACTAGATTTTGTTATGGATTAAAATGAATTGTTTTTGGCACCCCCAACTTTTTTAAGGTTGATTTCTAAATTGTTGGAACAATCTTTACTAAATTTCTTCAGTTATCGTAAGTGAATGCAATTTGAAGTTAAAACACTGTAGGTGTTTTCATTTTGCCACTTAACATGATTTACTACTGAATTCCTCAATTATGGAGCAAATCCTTAGACCTGTATCTGACAATGCTGTGTTAGCAAAGAAACAACACTAAACTCTTCCATCCAGGATACAAGTATGTACATATCATCTCCATGCAGTGGCCTCTACCCGACCAAATATTATATCACAAATACAAGAAAAATGAATTAAAAGAATTCAGCAACAACATAGACCTAAAATACTAGTGTGTGGAATGACAACCTTCCAATATTTTGTATATTGTTATCTTTTTTGTTCTATGCAATTATGCTTTCTTTTATTTTATTTATTTTTTTTTTTTTATACTTTTCCTTTATTTTAGATTACTGAAACCTAATAAAACTCTTGTTGCTTTAAATAGTTTTAAGTTTTTTTTCTATCCTATTCATTTCATTATTATTTTATTTTATTTATTATTTTAATTTTATTTTTTGTACTCAGTTATGTTTTATTTTGATTTTCTCTTATCTCTTATTGTTTTATTTTATGTTCTTTCTTTTCTTTTGTAAATAATTTTCTATATATTATCTTCTGTATTTTTTTTTTTTTATTCACAAACAACCAATACTAATGCAACATTGTATGCACATAATATGCTTTTTGCATGGTGTATGCACAAATTATTTTAAATATACACCTCTTCTGTAGGGTTTACAACAGAGGAGAAAATATTTAAAAATATATATACACATGTAAATCAGCATTCCCTATTATATAAAGGTTCTAAGGCTGAAATGGTTTGTTGATGATGGAATCATACGAATAGGCAACAGGGTGAATACAAATGTCTCAATGGGCTGTGTTTATATGGTATTTACTGATGGAACGATTGGTATGTTTGAAGATCTTCAGTAATGAGTGATTTCTGTTACTATAGAGATATTGGCAAGATATAAATATGGAAGTAGTCAGAGCTGTCTATAACCATGTGGGGCAGGCACTTAAAGATATGGAGCCCTTCAAGTAAATTTCCGAAAAATGTTGGGTCACACTGATCACACCAATGGACAATTTTAAAAAGGGATGAGAGAGAATTAGTTTCGACCAGTTAAATACCTTCTTTTTTCCCCCCTTTTTGACTCTTAGAGTTGAAAAACTAATAGTTGATATTAGTAGTAATTAATGTTTAATCATATATAACCAATTTATAAAATATAATTATGATCAACTTTCCATTAATTCAGTTTAATACAATTGTTTGCTTTTGAGTAAAGACATTTTAGTTTAATAATATATTTTATTAAATAATAAATTTAGTTATTATGGCCATGCATACAGAATAAATATGAAATTTCAACAAACTACTGAATAGGATTGAAAGAATATTTGAGGCATTTGGTCACAAAACATGGTGGCTAAATTTTTTTATGAATTGAAGTTTAGGCATTCTTGCTTTTTTAAGATTGATTTCATAAATTATTGAAAGAATCTGTTCTGAATTTGCTTTTAATTAACAGGGCCGGTAAGTCTTCAGTGTAAAGATGGCATTGGTTGTAGTCGTTAAATGAGCCAAAAGCAGCTTCATGCAACTGGCTTGCCTGTAAAATTATTATTTTTTATTAAGTTTAGAAAAAAATCAGAACTATCTATGACTAACAATGAAAATGAGAATCACATGTTGATAACACCCTCACTGACATACCTTTTTTATTGCTAAAGAATATTTATTATACGTTTGTTTTCTGCATAAAAGTTGTACCATATCCTAGCAATTACTTTTAAATCAACAAATTACATTTTCATAATACCATAGTAAGAAGTACCGAGGTAAGGGGTGAAATCCTGGATGTGGCCCCTTTGTGAGGCAGCTAGTGGGCCATGTTTTATTTTTTGCTTTCTAAATTGATATTTACATTGTGTATGTTATAATTATGTTATATCTTCTCATAATCATTTTATGACATACATTATAAACATTTGGTTGAAATGTGAGGTTGGGTTTCAAAAATGAATTTAATATTTGATGAGAGCCTGGGAAATCTTGTCACAATGGGTCTTGGTTTCTTTCCACTGCCAAATTTTTTATTACTTCCCTAATTATTGTAATACAATAAACCATCATTGTAACATATGAAAAAACAACAAATTATAAGTCATATAAATGTAATTTGTAGTTCAGTCTTATCCACATAAAAAAAATAAATAATCGCTTCCAAATTTGTTAAATCTATACATATTTCTTTTAGTAAAAAATTCCATCACTTAAATTATGTTACTACATTTTATAACTACACATTAAATAAATTAATGTAGTTTAATTCTTAACTGCACCATTACATAAAAAAACAAATTAAAGAAAAACTATCAACACCTTTTATTTTTATATAAATAATGTCATTACGACAATTTACAACAGTTGATTTGAAAAGAATTTGAGTAACCATAATAAAATAAAATAAATAAAAAGGAATTTTACGGAAATTAGATCTTACGCATCTTTTCCAACAGGATTGAATAGTGTTTTTAACGATTTTGACACTAGACAAAATAAAGATTAAAAAAAAAACTTACATAACTATTAAAATTTGTAACTTTCTACAATGTTAAGTTAAATACTTTAAATTATTGATTTTTATCAATATTATTTATTATTACAGACAATCTACAACAATGGTAATATTATTTTATTAACTACATATGTTATTGTATCCTTCTGTTTGGTATTGTAAACCATGACTTGCATAGTAATCTGTTATTAGAATATATTAGAAGTGAAATAACACATAACTAGGTACATTCTTTTATTCTTTTAAAGGTGGTATCAAACTTATATCCCATCATCTTATAGAATCCCATGTAACAAGTTATAAAAAAAAATATTTGAACATGTTTTTAATAATTTACTTACTGTAAGTGAAAATTTTATAATGTTATAATATATCTGTCCTAAAATCATAAAGTTTCTGTTTCTTCCTCTATTTATTATAACATTATTGTTATTTGTAGTACTTCTTCAATTCTCAGAAATATTTCTAAAAAAAGAAATAAAAAGCAAATGCTGGGGTAGATAATTATTTATTATGTTGATGTAGCCGTAAGTCAACACTGTGGATTTAGAATTTCTCTTGGGGCCCACCCAGCCTCTATAAAGTGGGTACCCTTAATTGAGAAAAAATGTAGCGGCTGAGTGTGATTAATTGATTGGACAAATTACCTATTTGTATAACAGTTGTTCAAGTAACAGTAGCTTCCTTACACACTAATGAACCCCAGACCCTTCATGGCTTGTAGAGGTACAGATTTTCAATTTCTGCTTTAATTATTTATTTTTATAAAGAATTTCTATTCATTAATTTAAAAAAATATATATAGAAATGGTACATAAAAATGCTCTAACTCTTGATATATGAAAAAAAAAAGGCATAAAAACTGATGAGGAAAACAATCCAATATTTTCTCATGGTATACTTATCTCACAGTTATTTTTATTAAAATTATACATAAATAGGGGTACCATAAATCTTAAAACCAATCCCAGACAGCTTGGAAGATTGGGCGGAGAATAGGAGAAGAGGGGGAGGAGGGAATGAAAATGAAGGTGTGGAATAAATATTGTGTTGTTATCTGGCACAAAACTTTTAAAATAACGGTTAGTAGCTTGTCAATTGATACATAAAAAATAATCCTTTTATTAGAATATATATATTTTTTGTTATATTCAGGTATCCTGGATATGTGCATTCGTACCCTGATTGTCCAGGAAAATCCTGGATGTAAGGTAACCCTGTGCACATGTATAAGGATTATGCATAGAAGGACATTATTGAAACTCCTTCAGCTATATCTGATACTATAGCTCTCAGCTTTGAAGCTAAGAAGAACAGCTCTCAATAAAATTTGTATTCTATCAATCTGAGGGAGATGACACAACCCTGCTCGCTTTTTAAGCAAAAGTGAAGATAAGGAGTACGAAGTCGACCAAACCCCCGGAGCATTGAAGTGAATAGGGATTTTATCTGTAAAATCATTCATTTAATCGCAAATGTGGTTAGAAAAGAAGTTATATAAAATGCTATTTTCAATAATTTGGTATATCTATAAATCCATTCAGTGTGTATAAATTCATCATTAGATTTCTATTTTATTCAAACCGACACATTTCAATGCAAATACCCCAAAATATATTTACTTTTCTAAAAAATAAGGACTGAATATAAAATGTAATAAACTAAATTTTGATAAATGTTTACATTTAATGGTTACATTAGGTAACATTTACCTAAATTTTTCTTAACTTGGTCAATTTTTCCATTCCTGTTAATGTTATAAAAAACAGTCAATGAAAAATTAATTTGTTTGAAGGAACACATTAAAATATAAAGTTTGAGACAAATAAATAAAGAATTGTTTCTGATATAATGGTAAAAATCACTTATTAAAAAAAGTAATTATAAATATTTAGAATATAAAAAAACAGAAAAATAATAATATAACAAAAAAGGTGGCTGAGAATTATTAGAAATCATGAAAAACAATATCAGCAACAAAATAAAAAAGGGTTGGGCAAATGTCAACTGTCAACTATGTTCTAGATGCCCCCTCACTTCTACCCACTCCTGTTATAAGATGCCTTTGGAGCCCTACAACCCCCAGCCCCTTTCTTGGCTTCAGTTGTCTTTTCAGCTTTCCTTCTCCTTTATATTCTTTCTCCAAGATCAATCATAAGAGCTGATTAAAAAACATGAGTAGGTTCTTTTGCATTAGAAGTTTATTGTTAATTTGAAAAAAACAAATCTAATATTACAATTTTCAGTGAATCACGAGATGTATGTAGCGAAAAGATGAGTTCCAGTATTAACAATCTACATTGACAATCTTTGTAGGTTCATGGCTGTGTACAGTAAAATTTGGAAAAAGAAACAGATGGAAAACTTGTGCTAAATGAAACCAAAGGTTGTTCATTTCCCATTCTCCATATTCCTTCTTCTACCTTTTTCCTATTTTATATATGTATGTATTTATAGTTATATTCATAGGTATATAAGTTAATACTCACACTGTAATTCAGATATAAATCACTTCGCACTATATTTCATTCTCATATTCTTCACTATATTTCATGTCATATTGTTCAATTTGTAGGTTCAGATTTTTAGACACTACTTACATATCTTATACTAAACATATCTTCTTACCTCCATAATATTATATTTCATCTTTCACTGTTATCAAGCTGCCACGATCTAATTCCATGATTATTAATCAATTATTTTGTATTATTCAATTACCAATTATCAATTTTTCATCAATTCAATATTTTTTATAATTCCAAATCTGTATACTATTTCTTTTCAATTTTATGTTTCTCTAAATGTTGGTGTTATCTCTTTTGTTCTATAGCCCTGATGAAGACCTGAAACTCAGGTTGAAACGTCGGCATAAATAAATATTTTTTTGTTTATTTATGTTGTTCTTTGATGCCACACGGTCGTCTCCAATCTGAAATCAAAGGTAATATGTTCACTTGGATCAGGTCTTTCCTTGATCAAATAATTGCTTGAGTCCTTTACAGAAATATTTAATTAAGGTTTGTGGCTTGGAATGGACTCCAACAGGGTACTGTGATAAGCTGTACTCCATTTAATGCTATGATTAACGACCTTGAAGAAAATCCTAGGTATTAATTGTCTACTTTTCGCTGATGATCACAATAAGCAGGCTAAACTAGACGTGAACACCAAGGTCAGGAGAGCACCACAAATAAAGTCTCGAACGCCTTGCCTTGTGGTGCGAAAACTGTTTCATGAAAGTAAACACACAAAAAACAACAGCTCACTCTATCTCTATAACATCATGCGAAGAGAATTTCAACTGCAAATTCAAGGCATATTTTTTATTTATTTTCAGCAATTCTGTTGAAGTTTTTCTGCATTGCTCTCTAAAATTTGGCCATTGTATGGGTGCCCCCGTAAACCAAATCGAACGAGCTAGTCTCGAAAGAAAGAAAGGCAAATACTTAAGCAAAATTAACGAATGAAATTTGGCAAAATTGATATGGGCCATATAGTTAACAACCTTTACATCATATGAAAATTGTATCAAAAACGTATAAGTGGTAGCAGCTGTAAGACAAACACTGAACCAATTTTTTTCCTTGGTGTCTAAAACGTAAAACGCGAGTAGAATTTTTCGAATTAGTGTACAAAATATATTTTTTAATTCATACACAATACAAAGCTTTGGGACCTCCAGTGGCGAGGAAGTAAAATAACATCGAATTTTAATATTTCGTTGCCAGAAATCTTGTTCGTTGTTTACAGACCAAATTTCTTAATATTCTAGTAATAATGAAAACCTTTTTTTTTTTTTTTATTATTTAAATGACTTTTATTCAAAATGAATATTAAACAAAGGCAAGAGTCATGTTTAACAATAAGGAGTTTGTATCGACAAAATATTTGCTTGTAACAAAAATTTTGAATTTACTTTTCTAAAACAATTATTCTTCATTTAAGCAATAATATAGTCACCACTCATAAATAAATTCGGTTTGAAAATAAATTCGTTTAATTCACCAACTACTTATTATTATTTCGTCATTTAAAAAATGATTTCAAAATTAAAGTATTTTTCATTTTACAAATGTATATTTATGAAATAATTGTTATTTGATTTTTATATATCAAGAAGCAAGACTGTTTAAGTGAACTGCCACTACCGATATAGAGCGCAGTGATTGTTGAGCCTTTTCGTGACTGAAGTCTTCGGCGTGGACTGCGAGGTAATTTTACTATCTGTATTTATTAATACAATCGTCAGCCATTTATTCAAATTTGTTGTTTCATTACAAATAAGTGGTACTTTTGCATGTTAGTTTTTATATTCCTTAGTTTTCTGACACTTTGTTTGTCATTTCATGTTTATGTTTTATAACCTTACCAATACTGAAGTTGAGTGTGTCTGTTTCAGTTAAAAATTAATTTGCAAGATGCTGATAGCTAAGAAGAACCGTCATGCTATTTATGAATTTTTATTCAAAGAAGGAGTCATGGTAGCTAAAAAAGATTACCATGCCCTGAAACACCCTGATTTAGAAACTATTCCCAACCTGGAGGTTATTAAGACAATGCAGGTAAGATCATTTAAATAATTCACTAAATATAGGTAGAGAAAGTATATACGGAAATTTTGGCAAATAAGAAATGCTGTGGCAAAATTTTAAATCTGAAATTTAGTCATTCAAAATAGGGTTTTGTGTTGACACTATTAGAAATTTTTAGACTCACAATGTCAATGAGTTAGATTCTATGTTATAAGTTTTTTTTTTTGTTTGCTTGAACAATTTTTTTTTATTAAACTGATCTAAAACTGTCCATGAAATACCATTTTACTTTCCCATGGAATTATTTTCCTGTTGTAACCTCGTAGAATTTTAGTTTAAATGTTAAAGAACCCATTCAACTTTTTTTTTTTTAATTCTTTATAGGAATAAAGTTTCTAAACTGTAATTTTGACTTTAGCTGATGTTTTTCTAAACCAAATAAGAATGATATATTTCTGTTTTGGTTCTAGTTCTCACTGTCCACTATGCTATGGTCGTGAGAAATTATTTAATTATTTACAATGTGAGAATAGTCAAAACATTGTTGTCAGTTATAACCTCCATGAAGTGATCCATAATTTTGTAAGTGTATTCATGATTTCAACATAAGTGGATCCGTAGAGGGTTTGTTTATCCATTTGGAGCTAATGTAACAAGTGGAAGTTGACAACTGTGATCCAATAAGAGCAGTAATAATTATAATATTGTAAACCATAACACTCAACAATAGTACACAATGTAGGTAGTCCATATCCATCACCATGTGGAGCGACTCTTTTGTTTTTTATTCTCTTATATTAAATTATAATGTTTAGTCAACCTTACCAAAAGATTATTTGTTTTATGTTATAGTCTTAAGATCCCAATATTAATTTACAAATATATTTATTATTTTGTTTAGAGCTTAAAATCGAGAGGTTACGTCAAGGAACAGTTTGCCTGGAGACATTTCTACTGGTACCTCACCAATGAAGGAATTAGCTTTCTGCGTAACTACCTTCATCTTCCTGCTGAAGTGAGTACAAATATCATTAACTTTGCCTTTTTAATGTTTATTAGTTAAGACTGGTTCCAAAAACTTTTTATTATTATTTTCATATTAGTCTGTCTAGAAGTTGTAAGCCGTATTCTGGTGCAATTTAAAATATAATTCGTATTAATACTAATAATTGTGTTGAAATCATATTTGTTGAATTTAAAAATGCAACTACAATGAAATGACATTGGTGACTGAACTCTCTTATAGTGTTCAAAAATTGTAACAAAATCGGTCATATTAATATGAATTCTAACAGTAATGCGGTTCCTTTTAAGTATATTTGCCACTAAATTATAATTATGACTAGCTGTAACATGTTCATAGTTGGCATCTTACTTTTTCGGTTTTATACATTTTCCAAGTCAAATTTAATCATTCTTTCACAAAAAAATCCACAACACAACAGTTCCGTTAACAAGCGATATACGAAAATAAAAAAGATTACAAATTAACGAAAACGAATAACTTTACAACTTTTTTTTTTCTCTAATGCTGCTTCAACACATTGAATATTCAATTTCTTTAAGAAATAATTTAAAGGGGGCTGTTGTAATAATTTCAATAATATTTATTATTATGTTGCTTTGCAGATTGTTCCAGCAACTTTGAAGAGACCTAGCCGTAGTGAAACTGCCAGACCTAGGCCAGTTGCCTCTAGAGCAGATACCTCTCGCCCAGATGAGGACAGATCCGCATACAGGCGAGCTCCTCCACAACAACCAGACAAGAAGGCTGATGTTGGTCCTGGCAACGTTGATCTTGAATTTGTGAGTAATATATATATTTCTGTTTGTTGGTATTTTATTTTACATATCTTTGAAAGTATTTATATGATTGTTGGAAATATCAAGATTCTTAAATCTCCTAGCACTATACCTTAATACAAACTTGCATTTATTATTATATTCTTGCTTGCACAAACTTTAGTTTGAAAATATTGTTGGATTGTTCTCTCCCCTCATTCAAGTTATAAGTAACTCTACAGACTAGACTTTAAGAGAATTTGAAATATAAGACAAAATACATCTTCTGTATCTTGTATTTTATGAGTCCAAGGAAAGGAATTGTGTTTAGTATGTAAACCGGAGAGGAATAAAATACAAAATAGGGTTGAAATTCTTTAGTTATAAAATAGATTATTTCAAATATAGTGAAAAAGTATTTCAATTACGTAAATACTTGAGAGTATTTTGGAAGATTGTTGCTTGAGCATGTGTAATATATTAAAAGGAAGATAAAGGATGCGGTCAAGACCTCAAATAGTAATTAAACTATTTTTTGTGAACTAACGTTTCGTCCCACTTTAAAGGGCTTCGTCGGGGCTGTACGGTGAAAAGTATAAATACACGTAAATCCTTAAAAAGTATTAGGAAATTAATGAAAACGGAAATAATAACAAATAAAATGCAGTATACGCTAAAATATGAGAAATAAGAATAAAATAAAGGTCAAGACAAATTATGAATAAATTAGGATAATCATCTTCATATCTGTTTAACCCTGCCAACATTGGCTCACAATAAATAGTTTAATTATATTCTTTTGAGTTCTCTTGACCACGCCCAGGCTATCTCCCTTTAGTATTTTGTATTTAGAATACTTTTCATCTAAAATATATGAATGTAACTTGTATTTTAAATACTTTTCTTCCAAAGTACTAGCTAGTACTTAGCAATTCAAATACTTTTGTTTCAAAGTGCTTAAAGTATTTTGTATTTGAAATATTTATATGAACAGTACATTAGGCTATAGTTTTGTATTTTCTCAGCTGTTCACTAGGCTATTGTCTGAAAACACAATATTTAATGAATACTCTTCATATACAAATTTCAGTATTAAGATAGTTATGGAGTAAATCAACTTCAGGCTTAAGTTTTTGTTTTATATTTTACACTATGAACATGGGGAACTCCCATTTTCCAATTTTAGATTGATACTACTTGATTGATCAGTTGCATTAGTATCACAGCATAAAGATCATTTTTACCTTTCCATTGTATGATAAATTGAGCCTGCTTAATAAAGGATTCAGAAACTTAATTTAATATTTTATTGTTATACATTTCTGAGGAGATATAATTAAACAAAATTTCTTACTAGAATGTAGTAGCTAAATTCCAAAAACCTTTATGAAAAAGATAATACTAATTTATTTGAACTTGATTACTGGCAATAATGACATATTGATTGAGTATGCTGATTTAATTTTTAAATTTTTAGTAAAATGTAGGATGTTAACAAATTGTATTAATCAACATAAATATTTCTGCTTTGCTTTGTTAGTTGCACATCAGACAAAAAAATTATTGTGTTTAATTTGGCTCATAGATTGTACCATAGACTGAAATTACTTTGGAATGAACCCTACTAGCTTTTTAACTGTTTGAAGGTAAACCTCAGTTGAGAAACTAGCCTGCATCTATGGTACTATCTTAAGAATATATTCAATTCTAACTAAAACCACGACTATACTTTTGTTTTCCAGTTTCACTACTATTAAAGCAAAGTAGTGATATAAGGAATTAGTGTTAAACTTCTTCCAACAATAGCATTTATGTATTAGAAATAAATATA
>NW_027110130.1:633000-634387 GCF_000696795.3 Halyomorpha halys
TATGTCACTTGCCGCAAGTCCAAATATTTGTATCCACATATTATTATTTTTTCTTTTGACTTTCTTCAGCTATTACATCCAATTTACTCTATTTTCATTATAAAATAGAACAAAATAAAAATAAGTGAAATGAAAGAAGACAAATATCAGCAAATTAGGTGCTAGATAATAAAAATAGGTTATTGAAGTGGTATCTCATAACCTATATATCCAAATTTCATTCTAGGTTTTTTTTATCAAATATTTGTTAATTTAATTATCCAATCATATGTCTTTATAAACTTATATTTGGGGTATTCATGATATTGTGTTAAATGTAAAATGTTTTACCATGTTAATTGTTATAAGTATAGCATTGTGAGCAACCTAATTTTAAATCATGTTGAATGATAAATGCATAAGAGCTCCTAGTGGATTTTCTGAGCAACCCGTTTAGTAACGTTTCCTTCCAAAACTTCATGTTATTATTTACTTCTAAGTTTTAATTACAGTAATTTATTACAACATGCCTAAAATAAGTGAAAAGTAGAAGTGTTAAAAGTTTGGCTACTGATTGTATTTTAAAAAAAATCTAAAGCACAAGACAAAAGAAAACAAAACACAAACTACAAGTAAGTAACCTAACGCTACAACAAATAAAACGGTGCCAAGCTCAGCTGGTCTGTTTTGTGACGTCATTCTCCATTTAACAGACTCTCTGCCATGTTACATGTTATATCGTTTTAAATTGGTAAAAGAAGGAAATATTTCTCCATTTAACATGTTAAACTAAAGATTGTGAATACCCCTATTTGTGTTCTGTTAAATAAAAAATAAACTGTTAAAGTTAATTGATCAGATTTAAAACTAAGTATTTTCACCAAATCGATAGAATTTTGAAATGAACAATCTAAAATGTAGTTAATTAATGAATCTGAAGGTTGAAGAAATTTTTTAATTAATTAAATTACAGAGAGCACATATATTAATGTATCTGCTGACAATTCTATGTGTTCCAACACAAGCTATCTTTGATTTGTACTCAAAAACCGACACTAAATGAGTCAGACCTTAGGTCTGATTTAAGCCAACTTATATGTACCAAGCCAAATAACCTATCTTGTACATGATTTCACCTAAGTTTGGCAAACATGTAAAGGCACCTTTATGTTTACAGAATTGGTTCTAAAACAGCAAAGGTAGAATTACTTTTGCACTAACCTGATATTTTTGTAAGGCAATCTGTCCCATAATTAGGCATAATTTTTATTACATAAATAAAAAGTTTAATTATAGATATTCCTTCATACTTCAGTATAAAGTATTGTTTGATATTTTTTCTGATTAACTTGTTGGAGTATTTATTACATAAAAAAAAATTTTTTTTAAAGATAAGAGAATCAATTTT
>NW_027110130.1:634467-666896 GCF_000696795.3 Halyomorpha halys
AGAAAGAAAAGTGGTTAGTACAAGTTTTAAATTTAGGAAAGAATTATATAGAAAAAATTATATGGGACAAAGGCAATTAGCTGGCATTTTTTAAGAATTTTAAAGGGAAAATGACAACAAAGTAAAGGTATCCTTGAAAATGACCTAAGTGGTCGAAAACGTTGGAAGGTTTTTAAAAAGAATAAAGTTGAGAAAAAGGATCAAATATTGTTTTTAGATAAAATTAATTATTTGACTAGTCAACAATTAGCTGCATATATTTTTACGGTGGTTGATTAAACAATTTTTTTCCCTACTTTAATACTTCTTAATAATGATGACATTTGTCAAGACTTTTTGTTATTATTGTTAGTTAGTTTTTAAAATTCCATTTGTCAGTTACTCATAATTAGATTTAGCTCACTTAATTTATTATTTAATGTCATGGTTTCTGTTGAGTTCTTTTAATGCATCAAACTAATTTATCCTGTAATATAATTCCAGAATAATGTATTGTATTATTTTAATATCCAAAAAAAATTGTATAGTTACAATTACATTTGTTTCCTTTTTTCTGTTTTAGAGAGGAGGATATGGCCGAGGAAGGGGAGCTCCACCACAATAAAGCTGAAAAAATTTTTAATAAACAAAATTTTCTTTAAATGTACATTGGTTTTTTAAATAAGAAAACCCATTAAAACCTTATTGTTGTTTTGATTCAGTTTTCATTTTTTTTTTTTTTTAATAGAAAACAATTATATTCTTATGCCATCTTTGAACATTTTATAATATTTTTATCTTCTCCGCCGCACTGCCAAAGATAAATTATTACTACTGCTACTATTTTTATTATTTTTTCTCATTTTAGTATTTTCACTGTGAGTAATTGCCTCTTCATCGATGAGAACTTCAAAATTTCCCAATGCTGAAGGTAGTGGAGTTTTATTCCATTTAGCACTGCAAATAAAATTAATTCTTTACTTCTTATATATAAACAGATTTAATATTCATATTAGTACAAATTTAATGTTATTTTTTGAAAACTGTTAAGCTCCTGCTGAAAATTGGCTAGTTATGAAAAAAAAATAGTAATAATATGAAGTATTTTGTTGATGATAAGTGTTGTATCTAGAGTGGAAAATATGTTGGATATGATGTTCTATTCTTTAAAAAATGTATTAAAGATAGTTACTCATATTATAGAGAAACCAGTTTACCCCTGCGTTACATCTTGCATTACATGTTTTCTTCTTATCTTTAATTCATTTAAAATATTAGCGGTATCATGCTCATTCATATAAACAGTTTTATCAAGAGAGTTTCAACACACATACAATTTGTAAAGCTTCATGCTTACTAATTACTATCTTTATTTTTTCTGGCCAAGACTTCCACTGGAGTCCTATAGCGCCTAACCACGTTTGGGGGTCAAAGTTTTTCATTTTGTGGGACCACCACTCAATGAAAAAGTCAACGCCCCAGGCCGGATTCGAACCAGCACCACCAGTAGACATTAAATTGGTAAGACCGTGTCTTTTGTAACAGTTGTATGTCCTACTGGAAAATATCACTTCAGTTTTATAGTTAAAGATTCAGCTTTCCATAAAATTATATTAGCCCCCGTTGAGACCTCATTAGCTAGGCCGTACATGAAAGTATGTTTTAGGTGGGCTATGAATTTTTTGGACCCGCAGATCTCAATAATTTGAGACACAGAATGGGTAATCAGTTGAGCCACCCACCCAAAGAAAGTATTACATATTCAGAAACAAACATATTTAGTAAAAAAAATTTCAATATCTTAAGCTCAGAATTTTCTAAATATTCTTGGAATATCACTGTGTAATTTGAACAATAAAACCTAAAAGTTAGTTGCCCTTAGCTCGAAATATTGCTGTTATGCTTGTATAATCATAGGCAGACACACTAAACACATTTGATAAATAATAATTTTTTGCTCGTTGTGGAAGCTAACCATAGGATAAGGTTTGGGTCATACCTAATTCGATACCTACAGGCATCAAAGGCCAAAATTTTACAAGAAAAAAAGCATTAGCCTACTTGTTCTAGAGATAATGTGGCACAGACAGACCAATTGCTAAAAATGCTTTTTTAGTTGAAAACTTGACGATGGTTATGATGCTCACCTTTCCTAGATGGTAGAGAACAAAGTTGGGCAAGAATCATTATATGAGTAAATTGTATGTCTTCGGTTACATGTTTCATTTACTCTAAGATATCTGTTAAATCGTCCAAAACATCAAAAATTGTTTTGAAAAACAACTACACTGAAGGATATTAGTGTTACCCTACACAATTACTTCTTGATATTGAGTAATTGCAATTACATTTAACTTGACTCATACATGAATTCAGTTTATTTAGACGTGTATTATGAGCAGAAATCCTTTGAGTTAAAATAAATTTATACATAAGATTGATTTTATATTTACTATCAGCATCTCTAAAAACAAATAAATAAACCATAAAATGTTAATCAATATATATAACAGTGTGCAATTTTAAAGTTTTGGAGCCATTGTAAAATTGATTTTTTCTGTTTTGTTCTATAGTTTCTTGAAATTCTAGGGAAAAAATAAGAATGCAATGGTAATTGTAATTACTTTTTGCCCAACCCTACAAAGAAAAGTAATAATTTTTAAAAATTAATTTATTTTTAGGCATATAGATATATATAAAACCAATAATAAATGGATTTTACTTTTTATGATTAGTAAGAAGATATTTTATGAGTTATAAAACAATTTGAAAAGAAAACATTGGGAAAATTAGATATATAACTAATAGCTAAAATTGCCATGGATACGATATTCATTTATCAATGGTTCATTCATGAATAAGGGTCGTATCCATGGCAACTTTAGCTATTAGTTTCAACAATAGTTAATTTTCGTCCATCTCTGGTAATTTGGTATTTGAATTGATTTATCATCTATCATTAATTATGAGGAATTGTACTTGATTTAAATTTTTTGCCATATGTTTCAAGAAGTCATGTCGACTATGAAGTAGCTCAATACTAATTAACTTATATATTGTTTCAAAGTATATATTATATCTTACTCTGGAATACCCGAAGGAGGGATTACTACTTGAAGAATACTATCGATTAGCCTGCTCTTTAATATTCTATCGTTAACTGTTGTCGAAGTGAGAGAAGGAGATGCATTAACCTTTAAAAATAATGAAATAAACAATTCAAATATTTCTGACATTTATCTCAAAATAAAGATATTTTAATATAATGTTACCTCAATTAACCATGGTTTCAGAGTGTTGTCAATAATTATGTCATATCCGTAACATTCAAAGCAATGTTTATCATTGGCCATAATATTACTGACTGCTTTTAAAGAATGCACTATGAGCCATATAATATTCTTAAACAATTTATCGGTCACATTTTTACCTCTCGTACTTTCAAGGTACAGTCTTAAGTTGTCAACACTTAATTTTCCTCCGTGCAGGCTATTATAATCACCCTGTAATGATCGATTTAATCTTTTAATAAGCACAAGAAGTTGTTTGGGTAGTATGCGTTCAATGAAAAGAACTTGATTGAAAAATTTGATTTTTCATGTGTGCCAATGTTTTAGTCTCCATCAGGGCAATATAAAAAACGATTAAAAGAAATGTGAGAGGTAGTAAATGAAAATATATAAATAAAGATGACAAAGAAAAAATAAGTTATACAGTCTTCAGAATAAGTAATAACATACAATGCTAATCATAAGTGATATAATATGTATAGATAGAAGTATACAAGGTAAGAAAAAAAAAAGTATTAATATGAGAATATTCCACGAAATTTCTTCCTTTACTTTCGTAGAATGAGGAGTTTTCATGATATTTGCTAAAATAAATTAATTTATAGTTGTTCGGACAATAAGTTTTATTTATGAAAAACTTTATTTCAGAAACCATTGGATGTACAGATATCTGTCTGCACTCAAATTAAAGCTAGTTAAATTTACTGTAAAATAGTTAATAATGTTTATCTTTGTAGGAGTAGTAATTTTTATGATATTTGACAAAATAAACTCACAAAATGTTAATTTCTAGTTGTATGTATAAATGTTGGATTTTTGTAAAAATATATCTCTAGACCCATAAGAGGCACATGTCTGCCAGAACTCAAAATAAAGGAAATTTAACTTACTATAAAGTAGTTCATGAAACTTATCTTCGATGGGGTAGTAGTTTTTATGATATTCACATATGAATATAAATTTGGGAAATGAAAATTTGTCCGAACAACTATAAATCAATTTATTATAGCAAATTTTATGAAAACTACTTTATAGCCTATTAAACTAGCTTTAATTTGAGTGCTAAAAGACATCAGTACGTCAAATGGTTTTTGAGATATAAATTTTTCAAAATAAATTCACCAACTACTACAGTTCTTTCGTTAAGTCCTATACAACATTTTTATGAAATGTTGCTTTTTAAAAAGCTATATCTCGAGAACTACTTAACGTAAATAACTCTTTTAGGGCTCATATTTTAGCAAATTTGCTCATCTTTAAATGACGTTCTCTTAGGTTTTTTTGTGTTGTTCCTACTTTTAAGATATTGAGCTCCGAAAAAAAATTAAATTTTTTTATTGCTTTCAAACAGCCGCCATTTTTTATTCCCCATACCTATACTTGGCAGACTCATCAATTTTGACTAGTAATTATACATAGTTTTCATCAAAGTAATAAAAAATTGGGGAGAGATAACGGCCTTTTTTCTCCTATTGGGCTCTTGTACTAATAGCAGCTAGATTACTGTAAGTTAGCACAATAAATGAAAGACATCACATCCATAAAATATATATAATCGAATGAAAAATTGTAATTATGTAGATAGTATAACTTAACTGAGGACAGCAGTATTTACCATTACAAAGAAAATTGCTAAAGAGTAACTTAACTGAGGACAGCAGTAGTTACCATTACAAAGAAAATTTCTAAAGGGTAACTTAACTGAAGACAGCAGTATTACCCATTAAGAAGGGTATTGTTAAGGTTAAGAAATTGTATATACTTGTAGATATAGCTACTAGTTTGTGATATTTAGCATTTAGTTTAAATTAAGTAACATTAAATTATTAGCATTACAACAAACCTAAAATTACTTCTAATCAAAACATTTTAGAAATTTTAGTTTAATTACTATTAATATATATCGAAATGAATAACACTACAGATAAACACACACACATAGGACAGACTGATATAAACCTAAATTAATACTAACCATAAATTTTTTGAGTTCCACAAAAAAAACAACAGTATTTTGATTATTTGAATGAAAATAGATAAACCAACACACTTCTAACAACCACATCAAATCTAACTAACTGTAAATTGTATAGAAAATGATCTTTTAATTTATCTATGAATTTTCCCTTACCCCATGCCTTTGTACTGATACATTTGTTAAATGTACAAATATATTATCAAGTTCTTGCATGCTTGTATCATATTTAACCGTGCAGAATCTACAAAAGCCCTGTTTAAACAGATAAGCTTTAAGGGGTCTGAATGAGGTAACTAGTACATATAGTCTCATATCGAACTTTTTTCCACCAATGAGTAAAGGATTATCTATATACCTGAAATTCATGTAGAAATATTAAAATTATCAATAAGGAAGAAACAATAAGTATTATAAATTGGTACAAGGCTTATTACTTTGATATAACATATGTTTCTTTAACAACTGTAGGATTGAAAGGTGCTTTCGCTTCTCGTGACCATCGTTTCAATTTCGAGAGTTTGTTTATTAAAAATATACCAGCTCCTTGACTTTTTCCACACGGCTTCATTATCCAAGTGCTTGACGGGGTTTTTCTGTATTCTTCCACAAACATGTTGTAATCTAGTGCACAAGGGTGCTGATATATTTTAATCTGTATTTATATTAACAGAATAATGGAATATTTTGTTTTAATAAATTTAAAAAAAGTTAATATAACAAATAAGTAGTTACCTGCAGGTAAAACAAAAGTTATTGGTATAAAATCTAAATAAATATATTTCCCCATACTCTTAGTGCCCAGTGGGTTTCCTTCCCTTTCCAGCTCTTTTCTGTATCTTTTGATATTTTTCACCAACAAATCTTTTCTTGTCAGTTCATAATGATTTGGAAAATGATTGATCAATCTATATATGTGAAAGATTAAAATTATTAACATTTATCAATACATATTTTTAAAAAATAACTCTTTATTATTAATAAACCAACTGAGAGAAATGCTTTATTTTCACTAGCAGTGCTGCCCAAATACATTTGGTTGCTAACTGACATAGCATACTTATCGATTCATTATTACCTAAAATATATATATTTTTTTTAAGGCAATCCACGTCGAAGGTGATGTTCGCCTGGTTATCTACAGGTGACCAACCTATTCTAACCATGGTTGGGGGTCAAGTTTTTCATTTCGTGGGACCGTCACTTAATGAAAAAGTCAACACCCCAAGACCAGATTCGAACCGGCACCACCCACAGACCTCAGATCGATAGACTAGTGCCTAACCCCTGAGCTACGGTGCGGCCCTACATAAAATATGAATACATTTTTTTTTTCTCTTCATTATACCTAAATATAACCACCAAACTGTACACCGTAAAAAAGAAAAAAAATGCATTATATATTTTTTTTGTATGGAATATAACCACCAAACCGTACCCCATAAAAAAATATAAGTTTTTTATATAAATATAAAAAATATATATCCAGTTCTAATCTTTCCCTCCTCAACGACACAACCCCTGATGAAGACCTGAAACTCAGGTCGAAACGTCGGCATAAAATAAATAAATATGGTTTTGTTTATTTATGTTGTTCTTTGCTGACCGCACCCCCCCGACAAACTTCTTCAAGCATTAATCTACGGTCAACTATCTACACCTCAAAAAAATATAATGCATTGTTTTTTCTTTTGATCTTCCCTGTGTCTGTTTTAATCTACTGTTCATCCCATATGGCTCTCTTCCAGTCCATTAGAAAAACTGAACTAATTATTCTTCCTTGGAACTACAGCCAGATGTGGGCATTGGCCTGCTTACAAAGTTTCCACCAGGTGTTCTAATCCTGTGCCACAGCTATCCGTTTTCTAATACCCAGCAATGTTCTGGCATCCTGCGCTACACAATCCTCCCATCTGAGTTTTGGCCGTCCTCTACCTCTAGCTCGGAGGAGATTTCCTTCAAGGATTTGTTTTAGGATATCATCCATTTTCATCTGGGTAATGTGCCCCTAGTGAACTAACAATAAAATTTTAACAAAGAAGGTGACTGTGATAAATAATTTTAATTTTATGTGAAAATTGACTAATTAGGGTATTTTGTTGGATTGAACATGGCAGAATAGCCTGCATGAAGTTGTTTTTTAAATGATTTAGTTCTAAAATTGTATTAAGATTGTCTCTGAGAATGGCCGAAACGTCGGACTTATAAAGATAATAAAAATGTTTTGAGACTAAAATGGATAAAATTTTATTTATTTAAACAATATTAACCACTCTCAAGAAAGTGTTAACATTATAAAAATTTTGTTTAAATTTAAAAACTAATCAAATATCAACATATTTTTGTATCCACACATAAAAAAAAAACAAAGGAATGAATAAATAAAAAGATAATAAATTAAAATCTAACAAAAAGTTTCAAAAAACTTGTTGCAGACCACCAGGCAGGTTTCAGGAAGACAAGAAATGGTTGAGCAGGTCACAAGATTCTCTCAGGAGGTAAAAGATGACTTCTTTAGAACATAGACTTGTAATGTTTATTGACTGCCAAGCTGCTTTCGATTGCGAAATAAAGGAAAAAACTTATTATTAAGTTGAAACGTTTTGGTATAGGTGGCAATCTCCTCTCATGGATTTGATCTTTCCAGGGATAGAGATTTACTAAGGTCCACTATGGTAGTTCAGTATCCAGTTGCCGGTGAACCAAACGAGGTATACCACAGAGCTCTGTCTTAAGTCTGTATTTATTCAACGTTATGATTAATGACCTAGTTGAAAAGATAATGATTAACCACCCTGAGTTCCAAGTACTTCTTTTTGTGGATGACCTGGCAATCTGGGGAACAAGTTCTAGAATGCGTGGTCTGGAAGAAACTCTAAATAAAGTTATAAACATACTAAATGACTGGGTGAAAGACAATGGAATGATGGTTAACCCATGGAAGACCGTGTTTCAAGATCTTAGCCTTAGCAATAAAAAACATAACACTTTACACCTTAAAGGTGAAGAATTAACTAGAGCTGATAAAGCATGCTATTTAGGGATCACACTGGACTCAAAGCTGACCTGGCTATAACAAATCTACAAAACAACTCGGAATGTACAATCAAAATTGAAGATGATAAAAAGGCTAACAGGGACTAAATGGGGAGTGTCCTAGGCCGTACTTAGTACAGCCTAAAAACCATACATACGTCCTAATCTGGAGTATAGAGCTGAACTTTTAATAACTTCTTCCAAAGCAGCATTAGGAAAATAGACAAAGTTCTAAATCAAGCCCTATGAATAATCATTGGCAAACTGAAATCTACTCCTATCACAGCTACGGAACTCCAAGCAGGTCTCGAGCTACTACAGTATAGGGGAGAGAAATCTGCTCTGTATCTATATGAAAAACTTATGCGTCAAGAGGATCACTGGTTGGCTTATGCAAATGAAAGACTATAGTCCCATCGCACTTTTCTTTCAAAAGCTGAGGAAATGCTTCATCAGATACCTACCAACAGGAAATTCAGAATATGAGCATCTCCTTCATACCAAAGGTTTCAAAGATGCGTTCCATGCCAAACTGCATGCACTTTAATCCTTAACTGGCCCCAGGTCCCAAGGATCTGACTGTACTTTATTAAGGGTATTTAAACCATTACCAAAGGTGGAAATTTCCTCTAAGACTCAGTAGCTTCCGATCATTTAGTATATACGCTTTATTTTCTTCTTTTTTTTCCAATTATTAAAATATATCAATTGGCCTGTAATATTTTTCGTGTTCTGTTGTTCTTAAGGGACTTTGTCGTAGAATAAAGTTTTTTATGTTTTAAAGTTAATTCTATATAACTCAGTAAATTTTCTATGAGAAGCTCCATTTTAAGGACAGTCTTCTTTCTTTTATGGCTCCTCCATAAGAATATGGCAGCGATGAAATGAGAACAGTCCAGAATAAGAAAAGAAACCCTCGGTCTGCCATATTCTAATGGATGAACAATATAAACAGCAAAAAAAACTGCCAATATTCTCCATGGCTTTATTGAATGGTCTCGGATTACAGCCACAAATTTGAAGATAAAAAATTATATAACTGAAAATTTGAAGAAATTATCTCATGGTATGAAAAAAAGGAAGATATACGACTATTAGCAGTCATGTCTATTAAACACAAATTTTATGTGAAGATTTCAAATGAAATGCATATAGATAATATACAAAGAAACCACATACACCTACAAACACTAACAGATGAAAAAGTTTGTTAAGCCATAAAAATAAAAAAATTATTACTAATGATACACAAATTATACTTAAACATTTAATAAAAATAACTCTACCTCAGAAACACATTTTCTGAATAAAACTAAAGCTATATGATAAACTTCTTAATGTCTTAATTTGTCATCATACTTATTTTCTATAAATAAATTAAAATTTTTGAGAATATTTACAAATGAATAAGATACATTTTACTTACTGATGATCATGCATTCTATAACCACTATCAATACTAAAAAGATTACGACATGTTTGTATCCCTGACCTAGAATTAACACCATCTTTATAAAGTTTCACAATGTAGAACTCAATTTGAGATAAAAATAGAAACACACACCAATAAAAGTTCCAATCATCTTCAGGACCAACTTGACTCCAACCTCTTTTTTCAAAATTAGAAGTCAAAACTGATTTGTCAAGATCAGAACAAAATGTCACTTTCAGCTTCAATGGAGTATTAGTATTAATCCTGGAACCAAAAATTTAAAAAATGTTACAACAATATTTCTTGTCTTTAAAAAAATTTACCATTGTCAAATTTATGAATTACTGATCATTAAAAAACCAATGATTCGGTTATCAAAAAATTCAAAACATAAAATAATTATTGTTTTATAAAAATAAATAATTTGTTACCTTCCATAAAGAAGGTCATTTGATAGTGCACTCTTGGCTCTTTCCATCCCAAATTTTAGTTGTTAGGCGAAGCAACCATCAAACAGAACTGTTATTCTAAATCAATAAATAGGCCTACAGAATCTTCATAGAAGAATAATGAGAGTTTTATTCATACCAATATACTTTATACTCTTATATAATTTTTACATGATAATTATTTTTTCTTAATTATAAAGTAATTATTTTTTTAAAAAAATCCTAAATGCCAATACTTCACGTATCATGCATAAAGACTGCAAATTTGGAAATAATTACAATAATTTAGATAGAATTCATATTTATTGTATACATTTTACTAACTTGAACATATGTTAAAATAAGTATTAGAACTTCAGAGTTGGTTATAAAATGGTCAAAGATAATTCTTTAAGCACAAGTAGATATAATTATCAACAATTCTACTAAAAATATTCTCAACAGATGTTTATTTCACTAAACATACAATTTAACATAAGTAGGGATAGATAAATTTAAAATTATATCTTTAGTTTTGTTGCACAGAGGTAAATCATTGTCAGAGAAATGTTTCAAGTTTTAAATATTGCTGATTTTCTACAATAAAACATTTAAAATAAAATAAAATACATAAAGTTATACAAAGATCCCCCTGTTCCCTAAATAGCTGAAATTAAAAATTAATTAAAATAAAAAGTGGGGCAAAACGTCGGACATTAAAATAGTTTTAAACTATTTGTTCTTCTTTTTTTGACCACAACCCTGACCATCTACTTACATTTAAATCTTTACGGTCAACTATATAGACATATATATACAAATTTATTAAGTTTTAGAGATGAACTCAGGTTCAAGATAAAAAAGATATAACTTAAGCATGGGCAGAAACGAGGCTTATTCTTAACAACCACTTTTAACTGTCATCAAAGTGACTTTTTTATAAGAGTTTTCTTAAAACTTTTAGATTCAACAGTTCGGAAAATGAAACATGATAATTTACACTGCAGTAGAAATCATGGATTATTAAATGAATAACTTTCATTCCTTGATATTTTTAATAACAAAAGTCCAGTTGAAACTTTTACATATAAAAATTGAATTATTTAAAAAAAATTAGTGAAACTTTGTTTGCTGAGAAAACCATCCCTTCCCCACTTTCTTATTAAACCATCACTTCAAATTTTGAACAATAATTGGATTTCATAATTTTCTCCAAAATCCATTGGTCCATTTTTGCTTTCCTTTACTTATATATATATATATTAAATACAAAAGCCCAAGAGGAGAAAAAGGGCAGTTATTTCACCCCAATTTTTGATTATTTAATTGAAAACTAAGAAACTTGCTATCCCAAAACATTTCAAATTCAATTTTTCACATTTCTTCGATTTTCTCTAAAAATGCTCAAAAGATTTTTATTAAACTGGCCATATGAGTATAGAATTAAATTACTTTCATTATCAGGTCTTATCCTCATTGTTTATATAACGAATTTTTGCAAAATATTCCTCTGAAGTACCTTTAATTTAAAAAACAAACAGTTTTCGTAAAACAATACTATGGAAACCGGTAAATAGTGTATAGAGACACCATATATAGTTTAATGGGCTATAAAGTAGTTTATGACGTTTATTTACGTAGGAGTAGTAGTTTTCATGAAATATGCTAAAATAAATTGATTTATAGTTGTTCGGACAAATTTTCATTTGCCAAATTTATATTCATATGTGAATATCATAAAAATGACTACCTTTACGAAGATAAGTGTCATGAACTACTTCGCAGTAAGTTAAATTTCTTTTATTTTGAGTGTTGGCAGACATATGTGCGGCTTATGGGTCTAGAGATATATTTTTCAAAAATCCTACATTTTATACGAACAACTAGAAATTAACATTTTCTGAGTTTATTTTGTCAAATATCATAAAAACTAATACTCCTACAAAGATAAGCATTATTTACTATTTTATAGTCAATTTAACGAGCTTTAATTTGAGTGCAGACAGACATCTGTACGTCCAATTATTTCTGAAATAAAGTTTTTCATAAATCAAACTTATTGTCCGAGCAACTATAAATCAATTTAACTAGCTTTAATTTGAGCGCTGGAAGACATCAGTACGTCCAATGGTTTTTGAAATGAAGTTTTTCATAAATCAAACCTATTGTCCGAACGACTATAAATCAATTTATTTTAGCAAATATCATGAAAACTACTAATCCTACGGAAGGTAAAGTTCATAAACTACTTTATAGTACATTAAACTAGCTTTAATTTAAGTGCTAACAGACTTCTGTACGTCACATAGTTCCTGAGATATAGCTTTCTCAAAATTGATTCACTAACTACTGAAATTTCAGAACATTTTTATGAAATGTTGCTTTTTAAAAGGCTATATCCCGAGAACTATTGGACGTAAATAAGTCTATTAGGGCTAATATTTCAGCAAATTTACTCTTCTTTAAATAATGTACTTTTTGATTTTCTGGTATTGTTGGTAGTTTTTAAGATATAGAGCTCCGAATGAAAAATTATTTTTTTTTTTAAGGTTTTGAAACAGCCGACATTTTTGATCCCCCCTACCTATACTTTGCAGACTCATCAGTTATGACTAGTAATTATACATACCTTTCATTGAAGTAATCAAAAATTGGGGTGAGATAACTGCCTTTTTTCTTCCCGGCTCTTGTACAGACCCATTTTACCCGACAAGCACCCGCCACTTTACACGCTCTTGGAGAAAATTTTTAACTTTATTACTGTTACAGTCATGTACTAGCTCTGACGAGATAGCTGAATGTACAGATGTCAGTGAAGTAAATATCACGTTCACTATCACATGTATACGCCTTGACAGTGAGCTATCGTACAGTTTCCGCTATTGCGGAAAAAACGATAGCCACTACCATGGCGTAACTATTTGATAGTTATAGTTATGAAAGCATTTACTGTCGTGACAATAATGTTGGACTGGATCTGGCGTGATCGTGAATAGTACAAGTGATGTCAGTGGAATAATAATCGCATTACCTGTCATATGTAGACGCCTTGCCAACTGTAATGACGATAGGCGGGAAACCATTGTTCTTATATATTTACCCCAAAACCTTTTTTTATTTATTGATATTTACAACTGTATAAAAAATACAACAAGTAAATTTGATCATAATGACATAATGATTATGATATGATACAGCATGTAGAGAAACTACCCAGTAGTAGAACTCTAAAAACATTTTACAATATAAGGTCACGAGGCCATCTTCTTTTCAGGCGCCTCGGAGGATTGCCAGGAATGGAAGATGAATCAAAGTTAGAAACTAGTGGGTTTGGATGGTTAGGGAGTTTGTAATGGAAGGAATGATATCGGGTTCGGGCTAGTTCGGTTACATAAGGGACATTTAGGTCTTTAAGGATGGTTTGATTAGTAACAAATTATTAATTAGATTTTAGGAAGGATATTGGATTGTAAGGATTGGATAAGAGAGGAATTCGAAGGTTTAGTGGAACCCCAAAGTTCAACTCCGTATGTCCAGATGGGCCTAATTATTGTCATGGAGATCAGTCTTTTGTAATGAGTTGGAAATTTAGACCGTCTGTCTAGTATGTGCTGTAATAGTCGGAATCTGCGTGCAGTTTTTTTATCTTTTCAGTCTTGTGTGAGGATTCCAGGTTAGTCGTTTGTCAAGGTGTAGTCCAAGATAAGGAATCTGTTCTACAGGAGTAAGAGCCACATCATTAAAGTATACTGTAAGGCAGTCGGCAGGTTTACGACAAAGAGTAAATGTGATTTGATGGGATTTATTTTTATCCTTCAATTTCGACACCATTCTTCGAGGGTTGTGATATGGGACTGGAGAGTTTGGGATGCAATCAAAGGGTTATTACTAACTGTGAGTACACATGTGTCATCAGCATACGTGGTAAGGATAGTGTTAGGAGTTGTTGGGATGTCAGCTGTATAGACGGTGTAGAGGAACACCAGCGGATTGAAAATAGAGGGATGAACCCCAAACTTAAAATTTTCACAGCCGCGGTTCGCAAAAATAATCCGTTTTACCGAAAACAAATTTGCCCAATGATCTAAAATTATATTCATTCCAGGCCTCAAAAACAAATCTATCCTAGGCTCCAAAATTAAATGTATAACGGGCCCCAAAAAGGTACCTATATTCTGAAAATCAAAATTTAAAGAAAAATAACAACTCGTAAGTAATAAAAAAACAAACCAAAGGATTAACTAAAAAAACTAGTTGAAGATGAGCACTTGCGCTCTACTTGAGTTGGACAAAAATTAGCTTTATTTGAAACTAATAGCTAAAATTGTCATGGATACGATATTTATTTATCAATGGTTCATTCATGAATAAGGGTCGTATCCATGGCAATTTTAGCTATTAGTTTCAACTGCAACTAATTTTTTCCCAACTCTGGGTAAAATAGCTTTAAGTTGTATGTAGAGCCGCTCGAAAACCCCGATCCACGTTAATTAACAGCTAAGGGTAAAATACCCTAAAATCCGATAAAAATACCGAAATTTTATCGAAAAAGTTGCCGGCATATACCTGCCTTGATTATGTAATTTCAGTTTTGTAAATATTTTCGTTTTCGAGATAGGCTGTTCACAAAAATACAAACCATTTTGCGAGACAAGGTTTTTTGGACTCAGGGACCTCAAAATATTGTTTCATTCCAAAACTGGAATTCCAAATTTTTCAAGATAGTAATACTTTCCCCTTACTATACATTCATTCAATTTATAGATAAGTGGAAGTAAAAATCAGTCTTGTACAATGAATGGTACAGAGAAGATGGTCAGGGTTGCGGTCAAAAAGAGAACAAATAGTTTATAACTATTTTAATGTCCGACATTAGCTATCCCGTTCAACCTTTCGCTTTGCACCCCTCAACAACCCTGCAAAGTGGGGCGAAACGTCGGACATTAAAATAGTTATAAACTATTTGTTCTTTTTTTGACCGCAACCCTGACCATTTTCTTATATTTAAATTTTTATTCAACTATATATATACATATATATATAAGAAAAATTTATGTTTTGATGTCTACAGTACAAAAATGAAAATACAAAGAGCTTAAAATTGAATAACTAGGAAATTAGAAAAAGTAAAAATAATGCTGGAAGAAGATAGTTGACTGTATTAAGTAGATTGGAGGAAGATAGTCTAGGTGACGGTCAGTAATGATATCAAAATAGGAACAAAAAACTATTTATTGTTAACCAACGTTTCGCCCCACCTTGCAGGGCTTCGTCAGAGCTGATTAGAATGAAGGTCTACTGTCAACTGACCCAGTCAGTTCTTCCTTCCATTCGGTCAATCATCTATCTTCCAGTAAAAATGATATATTAGTCGAAGCTAACTCAAAAAAATATTGTAGTAGCTGCTACAACTTCCATGTAAACAAAGCTTCTAGCAGCTGCCACTAGAAACAGCGGTTCTCAAAGTGGGTTCCACGATTCTTTTGGCTTGTTTTGGTTGGACCGCCAAAGACGAATTATATTTTTATAATTGGAGGAGTTTGTCGGGGGGTGCGGTCAGCAAAGAACAACATAAATGAACAAAACCATATTTATTTATTTTATGCCGATGTTTCGAAGTGAGTTTCAGGTCTTCATCAGGGCTATAGAACAAAAGAGTTAACAACAACATTTAGAGAAACATACAATTGAAAGGGAATAGTATACAAACAAATTTAGAATTATATGAAATATTGAATTGAATCATAAATGAAAAAAAAAATTGATAACTGAATAGTAAAAAAAATTTTTTAATTGATTAATAATCTGGAATTAGATGGTAGTAGATTGAAAACAGTGAAAGATGAAATATAATATCATGTAGGTAAGAAGATATGTATAATATAAGATATGCAAGTAATGTCTATAAAACTGAAAAAAATAAATAAATAAAATCTACAAATTGAACACTATGACAGACAATGAAAAATAGTGAGTGGCTTATATCTGAATTACAGTGTGAGTATTAACTTATATACCTATAATAAAAATATAAATATATATGTGTATATATATATAACAGTATACAAGTAAACTAGTTGGTAATATGCCTCACTGATCAGTTCCTTTTCAGTACCTGCATGTACATACAGCCTAAGAGTTCTCATTCCATTCACAGCCATCTTTGAGCATAGTCAACTTTTTCTGCACTACTTACTATCAAGACAAATCTCGAAATTGATCATAAGAGACAAATTACATGAGTGGCACAGGCCAAAACAAAGCCGACATGTAGTAGAACTGCTTCAGGCAAAGCACCTGTATACATTCCATTATAATGTAAAGACTGCATGACATTTTCAGAATACATAATTGTTAGAAAAAAAAATATTGTATTCAATACACTTTTCTTTTTTATTATAGGGGATCTGCAAGCTATTGAACAATTTTTAAAGGGCCTCCTACACAAGATTTTTTGAAAAGTTGGAGAACTAGTGAAAGGGGTTCAGAATCATCAGAAAGTCTGACCTAGTGGCCAAGACTTAAACCACAATAGATCCAGCCAACTATCATATCTTATTAATTTGTAATAGTTCTTCCAAATTTGCTTACAGTATAAGATACTGTTATATTCATAAATCTTTTGTTTCAATTAATAAAGAATAATTTTTTTTTACAAACAATCCTAACTATAAATTATATTTGACTAGTATATTGCATGATGAAAGGCTTAAGTTTTCTTTATTATGCCAAAATAAGAGGTACTTCAGCCATCTGTGCTCTTAAACCAATATAATTGAGTATTTTTCACTCAGATAGAGTTCTCTTCAGAGAAATTATACCTGATATCTAGTAGTAATGGACAAGTTTCCAAAAGTACCAACAAGAGTGCCGATATTTTATCGTCTGCAGCTGTCTCATGCCTCTGTCAAATTACAAGTTTTTTATTCCTCTCAATCATTCGTTTAACAGAGCTATATGTTGTAGAAAATAAGCTTTATTATTTGATTTGTGGTTTAAATTGTTTATTTGGAACCTGAACAATTTGTAAATATAATAAAGAAAAAAGAATCACAATTGAAGGCAATATTGCTATAAAACAACCATGTTTTCTTTCTTCTGATGGCAGTTGGCATCCGTTTAAGGAAAATACTCTGTCTTTTGTTATAAAACCCTCCCTGAATCTAAAACACTACACAGAATGGGATCAGTATTACCGAGCTTATTGGTACAGAGATATTACTCAACTAAATAATCTGGGCTTAAGGCTGCAACCACACACAAACTCTACCCGACCTGGGTAGTTGTGGGTACAAAATAAAATATATGGACGCATAAGTCTATTTTTATAATTACATTACTAATTATTACATCCATAAACATCAAATATTGATATAAATTCATTAAAAGAAAAATTTATTTAACAATATTCATTTTAAAACCATGTCTTAACTTTCTTTAAATAATTTTTATTTATTACGTACAACAAACAAATACACGAAACTTATATAAGAATGGAATATAAATTAATATTAATAATAAAATTAGAGGAACTGATAGGTCTCTAAGTATTTGATGGATTGAAATTGAGATAGTGAGCAAATCGTTCTTCAGCAACTTTAGTAAAATCTACTTTTCTAAAAGTATGTCTTCTATTCCAAGCTAAAATCATTCCAGCGCTATAAAAGATACCACTGAAGAGAAAAATAAAGCCGAGGTATTTAAAATGTCTGAAAAAATCTGGAAAAAAAAATAAATAGTAAAAAAAATATAAGGTAATGTATAATTATTAGAACATTGCTGACCGTGTATAATATATATTAGAAGATGGTTTGGGTGCGATCAGTGAAGAACAAAAATAAGTAAAAATTATTTATTAGCACCAATATTTCAGTCCTCCGTCAGGGCTAAGAACAAAAACAAGATAACAACCAATGAACAAAAGGATATATAGAATGATTAAAGCAAATAATTGTACAGAATGAAAATAGATAAAAATAAAGTAATGTAACTTTCTAATATCTACTTCCAACTTAAAGACCCTATTCCTCTTCTACACAGATCACACGTCGTATACTGCATCGCTAGCTCCACTCCCAATTGTAATTCTGTTTACATCGGCGAAACAAAAAACCTCTTAAAAGGTCACCTCAAACAACATTAATATTCTGTTTCCTCAAATAATTATCCTGCCTCGAAACTTTCAGAACATTCTCTATAATTAAACCATTTCTTTAACTTTGACAATATATCTATAATTGCCACAGTTCGTAAAAATGACAAAAGGCTTATCTCTGAAAGCTTCTATATCCAAATAGAACCTTCTTCAGTCAATTTAAAAACAAATAAACAGAACTTATCGTTAACATATTCCCAAATAGTTAATTTTGTAAAAAAGTAAAAACTTATTTAATAGTGCCAAACATTTCAGCCAGAATTTCTAGCCTTCATCAGGGCCAAGAACAAAAAACAAGATAACAAGCAATGAATAAAAGGATATATATATGTGTTCTTCACTGATTGCATCCCCAACGATATTCTCCTCATGTAATGTACAATTGAGTAAAAATATACAAAAAGAGTAGAAAAATGAGAAGAAAACATTCCTTAAGAATCTCTAAATTGATATTAACATATAAGGAAGCATCAATTTTGGTTATTTTAAATTAAATATATAACAAATAGAAACCACATGTCACTTGAATTCGAGACAAAATAAGGTATTCGTCAAGGTTGTTGCCTCAGTTCACTGCTCTTCATAGTATTCCTCGATAAAGCAATACTGTTGGCTTTTGCGGATGACCTGGTTTTGCTGGCTTCCAATGACCAAGACCTCTAATACAACATAAATGTTCTGCAAGAGGAGATGGCCTCAATAAACATGAAAATTAATCCGGAAAAGACCAAATGTATGAGGATAGGAAAGAAACCCCAGAGAATAATGAGGGGGATCAGAGCGAATGGAGAAAGACTAGAGGAGGTCCGGAATTCCAAATATCTAGGTGCTCATGTCAACAAAAGCGGCTACATTGATAAGGAAGTTTCTCAAAGAATCAATGCAGCTGGAAGGATATTTTGTTTGTTTCGAAGGGGTTTCCTGAGTAATATCTGGTCTAGACTCTGCAAATTGAAACCCCACACTGCGCTAGCAGTAAAGGGGATCAAATGATTATGATAATGATGACAAATAAGAGATAAATAAATATTTAAAATAAAGCAGATGAGTTTAAACAGAAGTTATAACTTGAAGTTAAGATGGACAAATAGTAAAACAGTGAGCACAAAACTAATATAAAAAATTATCAAACATATGTTACCATTTTTTTATGGATAAGATGAATTTCATATGCTAGAGTTCTTTTTTATTGGCAATACTGCATATTTCACTGTCCCAGTTCAACAGTGTGACATCTCAAAAAATGTTTATTTTAAGATATGATTGTAATAATGGTAAGATCTATACAGTTCAAAACTGTAATATCTTGAAATTTTTTTTTTAATTAGCCTTTATGAGATATTCTGTGTTTTATCGTATAGATCTTACCCTTATTGATAAGATTGCATACATATTTCAAAATAACTGTTTTTTAAGATGTTATACTGAGACAGCGATGTCCTTTGTAATGAATATAATTTAAGTTCATAAATCTAAGTTTTAAGTATGAAAATAAACATTGACTTAAGAGTACTGTACCATCGCTTGTGATGACTAGTTTTTGACGTACAAAAACATTTACTACTTGCATTTTAACATCATCGACAAAGCAAGTATAATTGGCTTCTTCATCAGATGTAGCAGTGATTATATATAAATTGGAAAAAGAATCTATTAGAAGATTACCTCCTTGTATATTTGGACTTATTGCAACGCCGTTTTTCTCCCACACCACTTCACTTTTCGGATTAACTCTAAAACCAAATTTTTTTATTTAATTTTTTTTTTACATTGATACCCAGCTTAATAATCTAATATCCTCTTTATGTTTTCACAATTATATTTGATATAACTTTCATTTACTAAATAATTCAAAAACACTATCCAAAATTATAGTCTCAAAACATTTATTTCATTCACACGTCCAACGTTTCGGCCAATTCGGCCATCTTCAGGGTCAATCTTAAATTACTATGAGACATATCATTTAACCATTTAAAAAAAACTCCATACAGGCTATTCTGCCCAGGTCAAAACATTTATATCTAATATGTCAAAAATACATTAAAAATCACAGTCAAATTATTTCTCTTTTATCACTATTTATACACTTTTATTGTAATAAAGTTGTAATAAAAGTGTATAAATAGTGATAAAAGAGAAATAATTTGACTGTGATTTTTAATGTATTTTTGACATATTAGATATAAATGTTTTGACCTGGGCAGAATAGCCTGTATGGAGTTTTTTTTAAATGGTTAAATGATATGTCTCATAGTAATTTAAGATTGACCCTGAAGATGGCCGAATTGGCCGAAACGTTGGACGTGTGAATGAAATAAATGTTTTGAGACTATAATTTTGGATAGTGTTTTTGAATTATTTAGTAAACAATTGCCAGTCTCAAGAAAGAAATTTAAAGATTATAAATAAATAACTTTCATATTTAAATTATTATTAACAAGCTAAATGCACTCCTTCCTCACTTCTCAAGTAAATCATGCGTAAAATTAATAAAATAAGTTTTATTTAAAGTTAAATTTAAAGAACTTAAAATAAGAGGGCATGATAATGAGGGAAAAGGTGGTTAAGTCGGTGGCCAAAAAGAATCTCAAAATAATCAAAACATTTTTATTGGTAGAATAGCTTTCAATCCAGATTGCAGGTCTTCATCAGGGCAAGAAAACAAGGACAATTATAGGAGTACGAGATCCTTTGATCTTGTACATTTGATACACCTTTGTGTACACATGAGAGAGTAGCATAGGTCCATAGGTATCTATCTTCTAATAAATATAGTCAAGTAATTGTACACTAGTTTCTTTCAATGGATTCTGATTTAAAACTGTTTGAAAAAGATGACAATGGTAAAAATTTGACCACCCCCAAGATGTGCATAGGCCTTATGTTTATAATAATGGCCACCATATGTTTTAGATTTATAGCCAATAACTCCTAAAATATTATTAGTAACTTAACTAAGTAAATTATTAAAATTTAAAGGATTAAATTACAGAAATTTCAGTACGTATGAAGTATACATAGAGGTGTATGGGTCATTAGCTGAATATGCAAATCATATGCCTGGTCCAATTTCAAGCTCTAATATGAGCCAGTCAGAACTATTCCACTCCTTTTCTTCTGCTCTGGAGGCTATATTTCATTATGAAGAATATGGTCAGACTTGCATCAAAGTCTCGAAAGTTCTTTACTTGAACAGTACTGATGAGTGGGGCTAAGTAGTACTAACTAAGTGGGGCGAAACATCAGCAAATAAACAGTTGTTAACTATTTTTTGCTCTTTTGACTGCACCCCAGGCCTTCTTCATAACTTGAAATTATACAGTCAATTATTTATACATATATTAAAAAAGATCGTTTCTTTACTCCCTCACCATTTGTGATCCTCTAAGTAAGGGACTTTAAATTTGTTTTCAATAAAAAAAATTGATTGATAGGTAAGGAACTAAAAACATTGATTGCTTCTATTCACTGTCTGATTTTGTCAGATATTATTTGAGGATTTCATTAAAAAATGTGCCTCATTATTTACTGTAGTTAGTAAAAAGAAATATAATAAAAACTGCAGGTCCAGTCATTTTTCTTTCACTCCTTCACAGAAAATGTTTAAAGACGTAGCTTGGAGGAGAACACGGCTTGATGGCTGAGATGGGAAGAGACAGCAGTGGGTAGCCCCTTGGATTATTCTAGATCACGAGTCAGACAATCAGCTAATTGCTTAGGTAGTCTTTGTAGGTAAACTGAACTGTGGACTACAATTTCCCCTCCTCACTTAAAAAAAACAAGAGAGATTTTAAAGTAATTCTTCGTTAGACTAGAATTTTTTTTATGGGAAATGCTTAAGGTTTATGCTTCCATTCTCTTTATCATGTTTAAACAAATTACAATAACAAAAGAATTGAGAATTTCACTTCCTCATTTTTCTCAAAATGTTCAATAATGTTGGAAATATTCTTACATTAATAAATTCACTAACTACTAATTTTTAAAAACTAATTTTTTATCTCCCCCTAACTATACCTTGCCAGACTCATCAATTTGGACCAGTAAGTATACATAGTTTCCATTAAATTAATCAAAAATTGGAGTGAAATAACTAACTTTTTTTCACTGAGCTTTTATAATAATTATTTTAAAAGAAAAATATACATTTGGTGAAATATTGTGTAGCATTTTTCTGTTATTGAGCATACTATTTTCACCTTAAAACTTATAAAGAAATTCGACACATATATTCATAGGAAAATGAGAACATTGCAAATAGCAATGAATATTTTTAGCTTATTGTAATATAAATAAGGTTTTAACATGTAAGAATATTAAATCAGTCTCTTGTAAAAAATTTATGTTACCTTATGATTCCTTTTATACCTAGCATAGTTTAAACTAATATGAAACATAAAGTCAGGCTCAAATGGAACTGCTTATGAGCTTATTATCATCAGTCCATCTAACATTTTATTATCAACTGTGTCTCAAAAAACTATGTATCCTCCTAATTTAAGATCATTTACAGAGGAAGATCGTATTAGTAGTGTCTTTAAAATCCTCTACTACTCGAGGTGTGCATGATAACCATTAGAGTATACAGCCCCTCAGCAATTATGGCTCATGCAGCTACTGGAACTGAAAGACTAAGATAAACTAATTCTAAGTAATTTAAAGTAAATCTTGTTAAATAAAATGTTATTCAATTAAGAATAAAAATACAGTATCAAGATGAAATAAACATAAATATACTCAGGGCAAACCAGTGAAAAGTGATCTCCTTCTTCAAGAACAAGAGTATTCCTATAACGAGCCGATGACTTTGATTCAGAATAAACTTTACAAGGGGCATAACATGGTTCAGTAATTGCAAAGTTGCCAATTTCTAATAAATCCTTTGATATATTCGGATAAAATTTTTGCAAACCTACAGAATAACAAGACATCTCAAACGACTTCATAAGAAACGATTCACCATCGTTCAATGAATGTTTCCAAGTAATATTTTTACTCTGAAACATATAATTAACATCAGAAATATATAAAATAGTAAAATAAGAAAGATTAAATTACAATTTATATCACTTTTATTGAAGGCTGCAACCGACACTCTGCAATTTTTATTCTTATTTTCCTACACCCATCACATGGTCCCCATGCCTGCCATCTCCCAACAACTCCTACAAGAATATCTTTTGACCTAATATCCGTATAATCAGATCTGTTTGAGGTTGCAAATTTATTGTTAATATGAGAGAATGATTTTTCTTCATAGCCTGCCCAATCTTTCAAATTTCCTATAGTTACCCTTGCAGCAGATGCATTGACAACTATATGTTAAAAAAATGCAAATTAATAAATAATCATAATAATAAATAGACATAATTAAATAGAATACTAACTATCGACTAAATAGTTATATTTAAAGCTTTGGTCTTCTCCAAGACGACCACTACAGTAGTACAATGCAGCATCTTCTTCAATTGTTCGATTAAAGACTAATGTATGATCAGGTGTCATATATACCCGATTACTTGAAAGCTCATCTTCCATTCCAAGATCAACTTCTGTAATATTGCTGTCTCGAAACCGACTCTGGCGATACCACAATTTTGGAACATCATCATCATTATCTTCACTAAAATGATAAAAAGCATTATATTTATTTCTAATTAAAAATTAATATTGATTTTCCAGAAAAATACCAATAATGGCAAGCCAGTGTGAGAGTTGTATTAATAAAGGTTTCAACTAATTCAAATTCCTCATTTCTATCAGAAGTAATAAGCTTTTGTTTAGTGCGACAAGCATCAACCACTGCTAGATATTCAGTTAATTCTTTAGCTTTATTTTTAAGATCCTTAAATCTTGTTGATTCACCTTGATATATAAGAAAATTACTTGAAAGAAGTAATATTAATTCAAAATTATAATTCATTTCAACAAAATTAAAATTATTACACTGAAAATATTCAGTATTTTTACTCAAAAATCTGCAAAATATCGATCATTATCAAAATGGCTTAATTAAACAAATTACACACTCCCAATAACAAATTGTTATTAGTCACAACAAAATCAAAGTTTGAATACTAGGAAGTGATAATACACCAGAAACTGATAACAAAACTATATAGTCATCAATAGTTGTATACTATAAACTTTCTTTAATTAAACTACAAGTATAATATAAAATTGAATTATTATATATTTATAAAAATGAAAATGTGGAAATATTTTTATTATTCACGAAATTTGAATTTTTTTTCTATAAGTTTAGCAAGCTTGGTAGATATCAAAGTTTACGTCAACATGGCGGACGAACTTGAAAGTGAGTTTATTTGTATTTACTATTATTATTTTAAAGTTAATACAAAATTAAACTGAATCGATAGCTTTTGAAATTAAATCTATAATTATTTTGCTAAATTACTAGGGCATTTTTAGACATTTTAAGTCCCTAGATAAATTGTAGTTCGATAAGACAAATCTTACTATTTCGAATTAGATTTATAAATTTCAAATTCCTCTACTCCAATGGGCGGGACCAAAGAATTTCTGAATTCTATTTAATCTCTTTTTTAGTTCACCTGTGTTGTTGAATATTTATATGCTTTAAATATCATAGATAAAGAGGTTATTTGAAATTTTTGACTAGATAAATTGGGTTCTCCTAATTATGGCTGTCAGCGTATATCTAAATTTATATTTTCCTACAAGCTAGGTTATGTATTTATGTGTTAAGCAATCAGTGTACCTGACTGTTGTGTCCAATGGAAAGATTTTAAATTTGAAGTGTTACCTTATTTTAAATGTTATTTCTTGTTTCTTTTAAGTAACGTTTTAAAGTCAGTAAACTTCTTGCTCTTTTAATAATTCAAAAGTCGTTGTTATCGTTTTAATACTTTTTGTGATTTATTAATTTTACTTTTATGTTAATAAATTTTTGAAATGTTTCAATTCAATAACTAATCTTAAGAAATGCAGAGTTTATCAAGAATGCAAGATGAAGAAGAAAGAATTAAGTGTAAAGTGTTTTGTATTGTTTTAATGGCTGTTGAGTGTTTTACTATCATACTTAATTCATGATTTTTGTATTGTAGATGCATCTGAAGCATTACTGTCTTTTAAAAATGGGATAGTTTCGAGTGATTCTCCAGAGGAACCAATGGAAGAATTTGGTCCTGCTTCTCTTGGTCTTCATCGTGTTGGTGATCTTCCTCCTCCAAAACCTCAAGCATCTCAACCAGTTTTGAATCGTAGAGGAATGGTGAGAAACCTATAATTCTATAGTATGTAGTTTTCGGATTGAGATCTTAGGAAGAATGAATACTCATCTCAAATGTTATTCATCAAAATTAGTATATTGTTTACAAGTTGTTTGTTTCTGAACTTATGCTACAATAATAAAATGATGCATAATTATTTAAATGAGAAAATTTCTATTCTGACTTGAGTATTTATACAATCATATTGTAATTGAGCTATGAAAGTTTGAATACAAGCCTAAGCTTTTGGTTTATCTTCGAGATGATTGGATAAATTTACTCTTAATCTTCTACAGATCTTACAGTGACAAAGGTTCTTACAACGATGTTTAAGCTTAATTGGATAATGATTTATATTTATGATGTCCTTATTTATGTGTATGATATTTGATGTTTACAACTATTTAGAAATGTACTTAATCTCAATGTTTATTTATGTTGTTTCTTCTCTAGCCGGCAAGGATTAGAAAAAGAAATAGATTATTCTATGATGATGATGTTACTAGTACTTCAGTTGTTCCTCGGGCTTTGGAAAAAAAGTCACGGGTCAAAACACCTGGTAAAAGAGGAAGGAAACCCAAAGAACAAGCAGATCCAATTCCAACTAAGGTTGAAAGGTTAGTTAAAAAGATAATGAATTTATTATTCATTGTAGTATCGTCTAAAATCAATGTTTTTTGTTATTAGTCTATTTATAACAATATAGGGATATCATTTTAAGGAGATAGGGGTTTAAAATTTATTAAACTTTAAAGGATAACCAAACTACTATTATATTTTTATTAATATAACTTTTTTAAAATTATGATTTTATACTTATTCAGATGTTGTAGAACATGTGTTTGTGTGTATTTAATGGTTTTAATAGATTCAATTGTTTCTGAGAGCAGTTTCATTTTCACATTTTTGGTTGCTATTAATTTGTTCTATATAGTGAATTATTATTTTTATCCGTGCCCATGTAATTTACAATAATGCAATGTATATAATTTAAATGTACTATTACATCCCTCAACTGATAATAAATATGTTAAATTAAAGTTCTGGCGACTTAAGTCAAAGTTATTTTTCATCCTAAGTTTTCTTCTTAAAATCCTCTTGATGTATGTTGATCCAAATTTATTTTGGAAAAATGCTTTTGGTATATTATTAAATCTAACTAATTTAATATTCGGATTTTTCACATTTATAACTTAAACATAAGAGGTGACATTATATTCTTTCAACAGAAATGTTCTAAGGATATTCATGAAATAAAAGCAATTAGTTTGAACCATTTCTTTACTGTGCATAAGTATTATTAAAAACATTATTAGAACTTATGTACAATTTAGCAAAATATATTGTAATAGTGTTTGTAAAATTGCATTTTATGAACTGGAAGAGATTTAATACTTTTTAAATCTGATTTGTGAAACCGGATGTTAAATATAAAAGATAATCGGACCTCTTTAGCTTTATGTAGGAGTATCAATAGTTTATAACCGACTGGGAAAATATGTTCAATATGAATAGTGTTTATCAAGAAATGTCTATTGTTATGAGCCTTTTTTGTCAAATGATTACCATTTTACAGATCTTTTAATATTTCTGATGGATCCCACCTCACTTGTTATGTATATTATCAATATAGTTGGACTCTAAAATTTCCCAAAACTTTTCCTTAACTTACATTTAAAGTTAACTATATCCACTTCTATATAACTACTTATTTATTAAAAAAAAATTATTGATTTTTATTATTGTTTTTTTTTTCTCATCCTGCATTTGATGGGAAATGGAATCTAGTTCATGAATGTTTTAGGAAAATAATGGTAACATTGAGAATGAATGAATAAATTTCTAAGCTCATTCAGAAAGACTATGGAGAAGAGGGTTGTAAAAATGCTTGGTATAGCCAAATTTTCAGGAAATTCTTGTTTAACCTTTTTGATAAACCTTACCTTCCATTGGTTGGCAAAAACTGAAGAACCCATAAAATTTTTGTCTTTTTATCCTGATGAATTTTCTATGATACCCAATCTTTCCTTTCAATGCTTTCCTCTTATCCCTACTGGTTTCCTTATAAGTGAGTTATGCAGTTTTTCCTTATTGGTGATAATACCTATTTAAATAATAGGGATTTTTTTGCTCATAAAACTATTAATACTCTACTTTTAAATATAAAGAATAGATTCTATTATGTAGTGTTACAATTGTAATTTCAATTACTGGGTGAACTACTGTAATTATAATTGTGGAACCACAATTACAAGCTGAGCCAAAGTAATTGAAAAATCTGTTTTTTAATGGCTCCGAAATATAAAAATAATATCCAGCTATAGATTGTGAGTTGGCATTTATTTATATGTTTTCAAAGATGCTAAAAATAAATTTTATGATCGAAAATATCGATTCCTTTTAACTTTTAGGATTTCTGCTCCTAAGACATGTTCGGAAATTACATGTAATTGTAATTGCAATTATTGAGAGTCAAGGAATAAACTACAAAGTTGTGATTATACTTGCGACAAGAAGTAATTGTAATTGAGGATCACAATAACAGTAATTGAAATTGATTTTACACAATTACAGTAATTATAATTATGTCTTACTATTACTTCAGTGTATTTTTTCTTTAAAACCACCAATTTTTGATGTTTTGGGTCATTTATTGGTTATCCTAATGTAATTTTACTGCAACTGAAGCATATCATTGAAGATATAATTAAATTACTTATGTAATTATTTCTGCCCAACTCTGCCATAAAACATACTATGTGAATGGTCATTGAGTTTTCCATATTCTTTTTATTACTTTTAACTAAGTTGAGAAGACAAAGTGGTAAATGAAAAAGTCAAACAAAAAATACAAATCTTCCTTCAATATGGGGAAAATAAAAATACAAATAGAGAGAAACACTTATATTCAAAAAGCAGTGCTGCTCAACTGCATTGGGTTGCTGTACACATACAGTATACTAAGACTACTTAGGCAATTGCTTATTATTTGTATAATATTAGGTTATTTTATATATTAGGTATTAGTAGGCCAGAACGGTCGCATACATCACACAGAACAAGTGGGAAATTAAATTAATTGAAATATGAAGTTTTGTAGCACCCAGCCTATTCACCGGATCTTGCCAAGGAACTTTCATTTTTTTAAACATTTATATCTGTTTTGACGTGTTAAACAATATAAAAATGAAGGCAGCCTGAAAATCCAATATCTGAATTTATTGATTCTAAAGATCAGATTTTTTTTCAAGACAGGTATCTATGCTTCAAAGTCCCGCTGGGAAAAATATAATGAAGCAAATGGAACATAATGAGGTGTAGATAGTTGACTGTAGATCGCCTATAACTGGCGCAGTTGGAGGCCTACCTTCTACACCATAATCCCTGATGAAGACCTGAAACTCAGGTCGAAACGTCGGCATAAAATAAATGAATGTAGTTTTGTTTATTTATGTTGTTCTTTGCTGACCGCACCCCCCGACAAACTTTTCCAATCATCAAATGGAACATAGTTTGATTAAATAAACAGCTTGTGAAAAAAGATATGTGGTTTTTATTAAAAATCCGACATTTCATATGCACCAACCTAATGTATGGGTATAGTAAGTAAATTAATAATATATGATTCTTTTTTTTCTTATTGATTTTATTCTTTAATCTTTTTCTATTCTTTTTAATCTTACTTTAAAAAAAAAAGGATATGGAGTAAAGCCAGCGAGAAATTATCTCCATTGCTCATCACTAGTCAATATTTCAAATTCCATTTTTGAGGTGCATCAACTTTTTTGGAATTAATCATTCTCTATCAAATATTTACAGCTAGAAAGTATATAACAGTAGTTTTAGATTTGTCATATATATCTGTTATTGTTTGTATCCTCACAACTTGAAACAACTCTTTCCATTTTAATGAAAAAATAAATAAATAATTGAAAAATCAGTTATATTTCTTAAAGTCATAAACGATAAGAATTTACCAGTTTTTATTTTCTCATGAAACTATTGCCTTCAGTTTTTGCCATTTTTTTTAATATTCACTATTTTGGATAAAAAAAATTAATAGTAAGGTAATTAATTTGGTCTGTTCTTAAATCAGACTAAATAAAAAATAAATACACATTTTTATCCTTAGCATTATCTTATAATTGTTTTATTTTAATGTAATACTAATACTTTTACTCTTTATTTTATTTTTACAGTGGTGATCGAAAAGTGGGACAGAAAATTGCGATGAGACTTAGGAACCTTTTGAAACTCCCAAAAGCTCACAAATGGGTTTGTTATGAATGGTTTTATAGTAATATTGACAGGTACGCTCATCGAGAATTTATAATTAAATATTTTTACAATATTTTAAAGCTTCTAACTATTGTATTATTTGATTTTAGCGCTCTTTTTGGGGGTGAAAATGATTTCACCATCTGTCTTAAAGAATCTTTTCCACAATTAAAAACATATATGCTAACTAGGGTTGAATGGTGTAGGATGAGGCGTATGATGGGCAAACCAAGAAGATGTTCTCAGGTATTATTAAAAATTTGTATTTATGTATTCTTGCCCTCTCAATGCTTGATAATTAGATTCTAATCTTAACCCAATTTTAGGCTTTTTTTGAAGAGGAACGTAGGGAACTTGATCGCAAAAGGTCGAGAATAAGGCAGCTTCAACAGAGGAAACCAGCCGATATAAATTCCTGTAAAGATCTACCATCTGAAATTCCACTTCAGTTAGTAATCGGAACAAAGGTATATATTTACATTACATTGAATAGTGTAGTTAATCCATTTTTTCTTTTAACCTTTCAATTCAAACTTGTGTTTTTATTTATTATATATATATTGAATATTGCTCAGAATTATAAAAAATACCAAAATCCTGAACTTAAAAAAAAAAATTCCAGTTATCTCTTGATGACTTCAGCTCTTTTACACACATTTCTAAGTTTAGTAAAGATAGGAGAATATTTCAAAAATTGATTTGAATTGAATTTCAATTGATGAAGGGTTTGGAAGGTGATCACTTTTTGGTGAATTTTTTTTTATTCAACTTCTTTAGTGACATTTTAGAACAAAAAAAAATTTTACAAGAGTAAATTGATTTTTTTTCACGAGGAATGCTCGAGATGAAATGATAGTAGTTGGGGGTAGCAATACTCTATGTGTCATTTAGATGAAAATATCTTGAAAACTAAAAATCGGGGTTGCATACTATAATTGAAGGAAATGTTTAGTATTTCATTGTTTAGTAATGAGCTATAATTCAAATTGTATCTAGATGCTACACCGAGTTAAAAAGTAATAAATGGAAAAAATGCACCAAAAAATGGAATGATAACGAGTTTTTGAACATTTGAATTAAAATATATTGAAAATTAAAAGTCGGAGTTGCATACTGTAAGCATGGGGAATGATGTTTACATATCTTATTTTAGCTATCTCAAGTCAATCATATCATCAATTACTAATAATATAAATTATCATTTCTTAAATAAAAAGTATAATTAAATAAAACATTATTTAATTTATAAAGAAGATGGTTAACTATTTTTTTGTTTCTCTTTTGACCGCATCCTCTTTTTGAGTAAATGGTTTTTATTTTGTGTTATCATTTCAATATTGTACAAAGCCAAGATGGCGGTGCCATTCTGAAGTCGGTAGAATCGCTGCCATGTTGAGCAAATTAAAATATTTAAAACTTCAATTATCTTCCCATCATGATTGTAATTACAGTAGATTTAAGAAAAAATAGAAGTCGATAATAAGTGTTAAAGAATAATATTCATTAAGAAAATCACAAGCAAAAACTCAAAACCGTTGTGTTACAATCGATGTTGGGATCGAACATCTTGACAAGGGAAAGGAACAAAGCTTTGCTTGGATCACTGTTTGTTTGGAAGGTGGGGGTACTGGATGTTTCCAGGAATAGTTGGTGAGGACCACCCTTTGTCTGTGGAGAGCCATCTAGAATCATCCAAGAAGAATAAGTGATTCTTTGTTTGGATCGCCGGTGGATGAGATGTGTTGAAAACTGTTAGAGAATCAAATGCTTTGTTTACAACAAGTGCTTGTTTATGAGATAGAAAACAAAGAAAACCATCAGTCATCATAGAAGAATATATGATTGGTTAGTTTCGCTCTATTTAGAATTCAAATACATTTGTACAAGTAACTATTAATATAGTTTAAGTGTTATTAGAAGTTATGTGTGCTGATTGTCTAGAAAACCCGCCCTGAGATTAGGAGTCTATAACTATATTTTGTATTTGAGAATAAGTAAAAACTATCAATTTTCCTTTTATTTACTTTAAATAATTGTGATTATTATAATATATAAAATATTATTTAATAATTATAATAAAATAAGTAAATAAAAGTGTAATTGTATTTTACTAAAATAAATATATTAATAAAATTTGAGTGCTATATTTCATTTCCTGTGAAGTGTCCACTAAATTGGGAAAACATAAAAAGTATAAATGTAAAATACATTTGCTACAGGATTCTGTCAGATCTATTATAAGTATTATCATTTTTTTAATCCATTTTCTAGTCTTTGTGTGAACACATTCTTGAGTATAAATATTATATGAAATGAATTCTATTTCCGGAAATTTAAATTTATGTCATAATTCATTAATTTTCCATGGGAAAATAATTGTTGGGAGTAGCTCCATTCTACAAAATATCGGTAAATTAAAATGAAAAAATTTCCGAATTCTAAAAAAAAATTCAAAAACTAGCATTATTTATTGGCATTGGCATATGGGGAGTAGCTCCGTTCTTTAGAACTTTGGTAAATTAAAAATAAAGTTTTCATAATTCTAAAAAAAAAATTCCAAAAACTAGAACTAAGAAAATAATCTAGAAATAACTAACATA
>NW_027110130.1:666946-683197 GCF_000696795.3 Halyomorpha halys
TATAATTTTTTTTATGAATCCCCTTTATTGGGAATAAAAATTATTTGATATCTCTTTGTCTCTGAAAATTAAAATTTATCTCTTAATTCATTTATTTTCCATCAGAAAATAATTGAGGTGAAATTGCTGAATTCTATAGACATTTCGTAAATATAAATTAAATAAAAAAAGTTTCCTAAATCCAGTTTTAGTAATAACTTTTTTATTTACTTCAATAAAGTACATAACCATTAAGAAATCACTTTGGGTCATTTGGAATCTGCTCTCTTCTTCTTTTCAGAATGGAGAAGGAAGCTTAAAAGATTAGAGATATCTATTTATTGCACTGAACACTCAAAACACCGCATAAAGTTTTAGGAATAGACAAATAATTTTGTTTTTCTGGTCCACCTAAATCAGAATTACAAATGTATTAAATATTAAACTGCGTTATGTAACAATCATAATTCAACGGAAATGTTACCCTTTCTGGTGTGGGTATTAGAAGTTTTCAATGAATACTTACCTATCGGTTGAGATGGTTGATCTAACTTTGATTTAATATCTGGATGTTAAGGGCCTCCTTAAAACAAATATAGATGAGTTTCTGTAGACAATAGACATAGACTATACCAGTTTCAATAGACGGAACTAAATGCATTCAAAATCTCTTTAACCATTAATAAAATACATTATATATACAATTAAACAGAAAAGTTTCTGTTACTGACGAAGTCTCAGATTATTTCTGAGCAGATAACCTATTTCTGGAGGAGGGTTAACATCCTTCTTGCACCACTATGTTAAGTGAAGGTGCTCCAATCTAGCAGAAATTGTTGAAATGGTCAAACATGGATTTACCTCTTTATTGGTGCCTTATTTTTTAACATGAAAATTTATAATTGAAATTAGTTTATATAAATCTATAACCTTAAAGAATATTTAAATATTAATCAAAAGTGTAAGCTAGAATTTTAAAATTATTTGAAATTAATGATGAATTAATAGTTGATATTATGAGGGGATCATGGTTGAGTGTGTTTTCACCCTTTGTATTATTTTTCCTTTTTTGACTTTTACTCATCTGAGTAATGTAACTTGTAACATATTGTTGACTTTTTCTGGTAGCCTTGTCATCTATTCTAACTTACTTTTTTAACTCAAAATCTCACCGCACTACTATCTTCACTTGGATTTAAGATCTAGTCCAAGCATGTTCATTTTTTATGTGTTTTTTTTCTCATCTTCCTTTTTCACCCCTTTTCCTTCTCTACTCTTTTCTTATTACTTCTTCCTTACCCATGTTATTAAGTTATGTTCACCACATTTTATTATTGTCATATTTTAAATTTACTTCTTTTGTTTTACTTAACTTTATATTTTATTTTGATATTCTAGTATTTTACTTATATATTTCATTAATTACATATATTTTCTTTCATTTTTTTTCCATAACTTTAATTTTAAATTATTATCATTAAACCATTATTTTGTTATACCTTTTAGATTGCATAACTTAATATTTTTATTTCCTTGATCCTGTTGTTTTACTTATATATTTAATTACCAAAATATATGTTTTATTTCCCACTTCTTTTATTACTTTATTTTTAATAATTTTCATTTTTTACTTATATTTACTAACTTTTTTTAAATATCTTCATTGAAACTTACAACTGTGTATTATATAATACATTCAGCAAATTTGATTTTAGTTAAACTGGTGGGTTTGGGTGGTTAGGGAGTTTATAAAGGAAGAGATGATATCGGGTTCTGGCTAGATCGGTTACATAAGGAACATTTAGGTCTTTATGGATGGTTTTATTAGTAACAAAATAAGGAGCATTGAGCATTTAATGAAGGATTTTGGATTGTAAGGATTGGATACAAGAGGAATTCAAAGGTTTATTGGAGCCCCAAAGCTCAACTCCATATGTCCAGATTTGGCCTTATTACAGTCATGTAGATCAGTCTTTTGTAATGAGTTGGAAGTTAAGACCGTTTGTCTAGTAAGTGCTGTAATAGTCAAAATCGACGTGCAGTTTCCTGTCTTTTCTGTCTTGCTATTTACTAACTAGATTTTCACATGTATTTTATTAATTGTTCTTTCCTCTTACTTAATTTTATTTTTAATCTTCTCATACAGCCTTTATCTTCTTATATTACTTGAGACTATTTATGTATCCATAATGTTAGTTATTTTTCTTAGTTATCATTCTTTATATCATTTTATTCATTAGTCGTTATCTTGTTTTTTGTTGTTAGCCCTGGTAAAGGCTTGAAATTCTGGCCAAAACATTGGCACTAATAAATAAGTTTTTACTTATTTGTGTTCTTCATTGACTGCACCCCAACCATCTCCTTATTACTTAAAATTAACATTGATTTAAATTAATTGTATTAAATTTTCTTTGTGTTTAATTTACTTTATGCACATTTCCATTATTAATTCTGATCTAAAATTTGATTGGACAGAACAAAATTTGTTTTGTTTATTTGTACAATCCATTGTTTTATATAATTTAAAATATACCTCATTTTATAAAAATAAACACATTTTAATTCTTAGGTTTGGTTTAATACCAGCATATGAAGGATTTAATCCTGAAGGTCTTTATCAGTCTATTGTTTTGAATTAGGTTTATAATATGACAGTTTTTGTTTACATTTATTTAATTTGAAAACAGTTACAAGTCATTTAGCTTTCTACTGCTAGGTCTATTGTGACTAGTTTATCATTCTAATTCATCGTCGTTTAGTTAATGTAATGTAAGTTATATAAGTTTCTTATTGCTTAGTAGAATTTTATTTATTTTTTTTATTAAATTAAGAAACCAGTAACCATAAAAGAGCGAGAAAGTCATCTCTTTAAATGCTTCATTTTTTTATTTGTTTCTGAACTTTTAATTTATATACATTTTCATTGGTGTCCTGTTTGTTTAAAAATTTAAAAAGTATCTTCGCATACCTGAAAATACACCAATTTCCAAAATACTTGAGTTTTGTTCACAAGTTATCCTCACATCTATCGCTAATAGTTTCCAGAGTTTGTGATAAAAATTATTCAAGTATCTCTTGTATTTTTTTCTAACACTTTACAGTAGAATTTATTTTATCCAGTCAGCTTAATCTTTACTGGCATCGCCCGGGATCATAGGAATTATAGAGAAAAATGTGTTCCTATTATGCATTAAAGTGAAAAAATATCAAATCAACGTTTCATTTCAGAAAACTATTATTCTTTATATAAATAAGTAATTTTCTTTCATATTTCTATTAGAATGGAGCAGGGTAACTCTGTGAATAATGAAGATGCTGTGCTTGCAACTCCTAGGCCCGGATTTGAATCTGAATTTATTCCATTACTATAGTCATGAGCCAAACCTGTGGGCCTAGAAGCCCTTTTGGGGGATACCCAACCTCTTTAAAGTGGGTGCCCTTAATTGGGGAAAAACCTAGAGGTTGATCATGATCTTAAGCGCCTCCTTGCACAACCTTTGTTCAAGATACAGTATTTCCTTATAAAATAATGAACCCCTGACCCTTCATTGGTTGTAATGGTACAGGTTTTTACTTTCAGAACACTGTTACATTATTTCAAAAGCAATTTGATTAATTTAATGGTTTTTTTTTTAATTGTTATTATCTTGATTACCTAGTTGTACTTTACGAAGATAAAAATTAATAATATAAAATTTAGGATAATCTGGGCAGTGGTCAGTGAAAACTCAAAATAACATTTCAACTCGCATTGCATGTTTTCATCAGGGCCTGTGCCTTTGCGGCTAAAAGAAAACAAAACGAAATATTTAATTTCAATAAATGTTTTTACTATTTTAAGTTCATTTGTGACTACTAGTACTATTTCTAGAGCAGTGGTGATGAAAGGAGGTGATTTGGTCTGGATCAGACTAACTGTTGCGTATTTCTTCTTTAAGAATTCCCATTTTATAGTTGTACATAAGATAATAAATAATTGTCTCCCACAGGAGGACTTGAACCCGGACCCTGGAGATAAGAGAGCAGTGCCTTATTCACTTTGCTATCCCACATAAGCTTCTCAGCCTTATTCTTTATTTAGAAATATATTCAAACTAATAATTGTTATTTATTATTTACAGGTAACTGCTAGGTTAAGAACACCACAGGATGGATTATTCACTGGCTCTGTTGACGCATTTGATACCTCAAACAATACTTACAGGATAACTTTTGAAAGGCCCGGGCTCGGAACACATTCTATCCCTGACTTTGAAGTACTCGTAAGTTTCTGAATTACAATTTCTTAAATATAATTTATATTAGATATTTTTGTGACAACGGGTAAGCGTCCGAGGGGTAGACCGAAACGTAGATGGGAGGATTACGTTAAAACAGATTTAATGGAATAGGGTTTGGAGGGGCATCACTGGAAGGATGTATGCGGAGAGCGTTTGGTGGTATCGGCATCGAACCTTCGGGTTCGTTACGCCTGTATTATTATTATTTTTGTGAAAACTCCTTCCTACTCTGGAATAATGAAATGCAATAATCTTTGATGATGGGGCCGGCTAAGAGAGAAATGGGCCTTGGAAAGGTTGATCTGGAAGGAGGCCATACAAAATATAGTTTAAGAAAACCCATTGCTTGAGTGGAAATCCTAAAGAAAAAAAAATATTACTTTTTAGCTGTTTTTTTTTTCTTTTATTAATTAGTTCTGAATTAGATTAATTTTATATTTTATTAAGTGAACTCAAATATATTGTTTTGCCTTAAAATTTTCAATATTTTTTGGAATCCCCTTCCTCTTGGTAACCCTCAGACTTCTGTAATTTTGTTTTTGGCTGTAAATTTTTCTACATGGATATAAAGCTTTCTTACCTTTGGGATTAGTAAATGTAACGTAATATTTAATTCTTTTTTATTTTTATTCATGGTCTTTTATTTATTTTTTTGTTTGATAAATTATTATGCTTGTGCAATTTTTTATATTATTTGGTGATATGTATTGTATTTTTTAACATTTTATGATCTTTTTACTTTCTAGTCAAATGAAGCTGTAGAAACGATATCAGTAATGTCGATGGTACACGCATTAAGGCCTGTGAAACAACAATCACAGACTATGCCAGACCAGCCTCAGCATTTTGATCCTCTCAAAGCTGAATCTACCATTCCTGAAACATCGTTCAACGGTTTTCCTATTCCTGCGCTTAGTAATATTGTATGTACATTTTCATTATATTTATAGTAGTTTTTTTTTTGGTTAAGTTTATTAATAAACAGAGATTAAATTTGAGATTTAATGATGATTAATTGTTAACTTAATGAACAATCAATTGAAACGTTCAGTTGACAGTATGACTAAGTCTATTTTCTTAACATTTTAGGGAAACAATTTCTGTTAATGCAATTCTCTCAATTTATACATCTAATTCAGTGAAAATTTTGTTATCTTATCTTAATTAACATACCAAACTAACAATATAAAACGATATGGTGAATTTTTATTGTTCAAAAAGCACAATTTCAGATTTAGGTTGTCATTATAATGTTTTGGAAGATTATTGATTGACCGTGTGTATAGATGAATGGAATATGGTCCAGGTGCGGTAAAAAAAAACTCAAATAGTAAATAATTATACTATTTTATTGAGCCAACGCTTCGCCCCATGTTGCAGGGCTTCGTCAGGGCTAAAAAAAATATAATTAATATTTCTATATATTAATATTTCTTCTCTTATCTATCTGTTACTATAACCCTTTTCATTTACTATTTACAACCTTTAATTTTTCTTATTATATCTTACTTTTCATTTTATACCCCTATTATTTTCCACTTATCTTTTTTTCTTTTTTTTAACTATAGTGTTTGTATCTTTTTTAGCCCTGACGAAGCCCTGCAACGTGGGGTGAAACGTTGGCTCAATAAAGTAGTATAATTATTTACTATTTGTTTTTTTTTTTACCGTACCTGGAACATATTCCATTCATTATAATGTATATGTTTGTAAACTTATACATTATAAAGACTCCTTAAGTCCGAAATTATATTAAACTTGACAAGTTTACTAACAAGGGTATGCTACGTATGTGGAATCACCAATTTCAATGAAACTATTTTTGTTAATAAATATTAGACATACTTCTTACTAATGTGCCCTAGGAGCTAAGAAGAAAATTTCACATAATTCTAGAATTTTTTTTTTTTATTATCATATACCTCCTTGGCTGTGCATTTATTTAATGGTTATTATATACCAATCATTTTTTTTTTTTTTTCTGTAGATCTTATTCTGCACAAAAAAAAATTTGTTAATTGTATTAAATGAATTTGATAAGTGTATAAAAGAGTTTTTTTTTTCTTTATTCATATATTTAATTTATTTTATTTTATTTTAGTATGTATGAGATCACTCATCACTATTTCCTATTGCCCACAACTGTGTGGCAGATTATAATATCTATTAATAAATAAATAAGTAGTATTAAAAAGTAAAAAAAAAAAAGTAAGTGAATAAAAAAACTATAAAAACCAAAAGTATCTTCCAGTAAAGTAGACAAACAAAAATTTTTGCTTAGGAATAATCAAATCGGATTCGTTTTTAGCGTCTTTTGAAATCTTCAAGTAAGAGTTTTCTTAAAAATCAAAAATAAGAAATTTTTAGCAGATATTGTTTTTTCTCCCTGTCCTGGGTTCATGAAATCAATTCATAACTCCTCATAATTTTATCTAAATCCAGCATAACTACAACTGTTGGAAAGCTGAATTTTCACTCTTAAAACCCAAATAAATATTGTTTAGATTTTATGCCTGCCTCTATTTGGAAGAAAAAGCAGTTTCAAATCAAGAAAATTTTCTCAGACCCTTTATTTTATATCTTCGGTTCTAATTTGTTTATGAATGTACAGATACTTTTTTGTGCAATTTGGAAGGTCCTAAAACCTTAAGTTTCGTGCAGTTAAATGGCATCGTCTTGAAGTTATTGCATGTATGTTGATTTCTGAGAAAAAAAAAAAATCGAAAGCCCCTGTAAGATGAAAATTAAGTATTTAAGAGTTTTTGAGGTGCAAAAAATTAATTAACTTAGTTTTTCCCTTAAAAAAAAAAAATTACCTGAAGAGTTTCGTTGATAGTTGTGTGGTGCGTCCACCGCATCATATTTTTTATTTTATGCCACCTTAAAAAAAAAAATAAAAAAAAATTATTAGAACTATTTCTGTTAATGTGTGGTAACAATTATGCAAAGACATATCTAGGGAGAAATAATAATTTTTTTTTTAAATGTAACAACATTGATCATTATTTTTTTTTTTACAGGTGCAACTTAAAAAGGTGCTAGATGTCAAAAAATCTAAAGTTAATAATTTGAGGGAAATGAATGCTGAGGCTGAAAAACGGCAAAGCTTTTCTCAGGGTTTAAGCGAAGAATTTGTAAGAAGATACGCTTCATGTATAGTCGAATTGGAACAGATAAACACCATATTAAGGACACTATTAGCATCTATTCAAGACCTATGCCATGAGGTACAATTATTCGTTCCTTTTGATTGTTATTGTTTTATCAGTTTATTTGGGATAATCGCCATATATATATATATATACGTAAGCTAATAATAATTAAAAATTCTCTATTTAGTTGCTTCCGGACATGAGCATGGCTGCTATGTTGACACCGAACCATCTTCGCAACCAGAGCCTCGAAGATGCTGGAAGTATAGTTGACAAATATAATAGTAGTATAGTGGGAACTCACCCACGAGTGATGGATCTAGTCATTGAGCTTACAGCTCTCATGATACAAATTAAGGTGATTACTTTATTTACTTTCACTTACTTATAGTTCTGTTCAGAATTTTCTGACTGTCCAGAATTTTATGAAGTATGCATAGTACTGGTTTTTCTTCCTAAAACCTATAGTGAGCATGCTACAGTTCTGGACTGTCAGAAATGGTGTTGGAACAGACCTTATATATGGAATAGCTTACTTTACAGTATTGCTAAATAAATTTCCACCAACTTTAGGAAAAGAACAATTAAACATTGGATCATAATAAATAGTTTTATTACTACGGTATAATCCAAACTAATTGTTGCTGGGGGGGGGGGGTTTGGAGTACAGAAATTGTTTGGAAAAATGGTGTAAAAGAATTCAAATATATGAATGTACATTACTATTTTTATTTATTTTTTTTTACATATTTTATTTGAAATTTGACAGTTTGAAGTATTAAAAATTTAAAAATTATTTAAATAATTGTTTTCTTTTACATCCCTATTTATGCTAAGTGATAATTTAATTTGTTAAAACTATAAGATTGTTTATTTATAAGTGAAAAAAAGTATATATAAAAAAAAAAAAATAATCTTAGAATGGTTTAATTTAAAACGTGATAAAAAAAATGAGTTCACCAAAAAAATTTGTATTATAGATATTTCTAACATTAATTAAATTATCTTTTACAGAATCTAATGATTTATACGATCGTTATTATGTATTTCTTACTCCAACAAAATATATTATGTACACTTCCATAGGAATTAGATTACTCAATATCGAAACTGAAAATTTCCACGGTTACTGCAACAACTTGCCAATAGATCGGGAAATTAAAAATGTCCTATACACAACATAAATGTTATTGTCTACTAAGTTTAAAAAAAAAGTAACTTACTTTTTTCTACAATGCCAATTCGGAGTACTGAAGTTTGGATTACTGGAGTATTCAGGGTACTGAAGTTTGGATTACTAGAGTGTTCAGGGTACTGAAGTTTGGATTACCAAGATTACACTGTGTTCTTTTGACTGCACCCAGATAATCTTCCTTTTAAATACAATCAAAGATTCTCTATTTTCAGGAAATTACAACTTTTGAATTATATTTTTCATAAAGCTAGTGGAAATATACTTAACACCACTTTGAAGTAGGTCATCGATATACAGTAATGAGAAGCATTATGATCATAAAATATTTTGAATGTGAGTCAACCATTTTGATGAAATTTGCTTAAAGTCTCTAACCTAAAGCCCTTTAAATGTTCATATACAGCATAAAACCTTGAGAGAAAATTGAAGTTTGTATCTATGGTTTGAAAGTATATTGCACATTTTCCCAAGGAAATCCTTTTAATTTTTGGTTCATTATTGTTTTGAATAATTAAAATTTATAATCTCCCATAACACTCTAAATACGTGAATTAGTGAAGATTCAGCAAAAAATTATTGTATTAGTCTTAGCAGTCAAAAAAGTAAACATTCGTATGAGTGAACACATCAAATATATTTTTTTTAATTATTATTTTTTATGATCATGATAAGTTCTCAAAATATCATCGTCGCAATATCTCTACAACCTAGTTTCGAGTCCTGACTTCCGCCATCATCCACCTTAGTCTTATTCCTATACAGTTCCTTTTATTCCCAGTATACTCTAAGGATTGTTAAACACACTATCTAAATATCTCAATATAGGCCTTCCTGTCCTGTTTGTGCCATAGTATAGTTGCACATGGGGTTTCATCATTGGTTTCTCCTCTTCCACCATCCTTAGTATATAATGGCAAATTTGAGAATTTTTTAAAAATTTTATTTTGAATTCTATGTATTTCAAAGGTAATATCTTAGACTGAGGTTACTTCTCTACTGGTCTTATATGTACTGAGAACCTCTTAAGAACCATTCCTCCTGACGAGGTAAATTATGTGCTGGTAGAAAATATTTTTAGGCTGGAGATAAAATTAAAAAGTAATAACTTATTGAAAAATAGAGTAGATAAAAAGAAAAAATACAAATAAATGAATCATCAATCTTAAAATATATATTAATAAAAGACAAACAAGAAAAAAATGCCTGATACACGGTGGACTCTCGTGTAAACTCAAAGCTAAATGTCTTCTTAATTACTCTCTATCATTTGTTTTCATATCACCAGAAATATGCACATAACTCAGTATTACACCGAGTTGAAGTGGCTCTATCCTTCCTTCCGATGCCAGTATTTCCTAGCTTCCTTCCTATTTCAAGTTATTAGTACTCAGCGCCCCTCCTATATCCTATAAAACCTGCAATTCAAATTCTCCATCCAATCCGCTACTACCTGATCCCATTTATCTGGCATCAACCCTCCACCTTACCGAACTGCTGTATTTGATAAATCATTTTTTATCCGAGCTGCAGGTCACTGGAACTCCATCCCCTCTACCTTATGTCATGTATCAGCCCTGTCCTTGTTTTAAACCCTTCTTTTTAACCACCTTTTTCTTCTCCAAACTGAATCGACATTATAATAGTATAGATAATATAAATATTGAACATTAGCATTTATTATTTGTAAATATTTTAACCGCCTTTTTGTTGTTTTGTTTTATTATGTATTTAGTGATTTAGTTTTTCTTTTTTGTATCAAAAATTATTGATGTACAATTATAACATAAGTTGTAATTAAGTATGGCCACATTGTTTTTGGCCAATATATTGTGTAACTCTATAATTCTTCTAAAGAGACTTAGTTTCAGAATAAAAAAGTATTTTTCATTTTAAAAATGATAAAACAAATTATTTCTTGATAAAAAGGAACACTTAAATAAAAAAAAGAAATATATTAACTTTTTTTTTTTTTTTTTTTCAGAGTCTTTCAGAGTCGGATAGGAGTGGGTACGAGGTCGAAGTTTTAACCACGTCGATGGAAACAATTAAAAAGAAACTTTCACCTGCGAACAAAAACATTTTTGAAAGTAATGTTGAGGTATGAACATTGAAAAAATTTACTATACTATTATATAGAATAACATAATATTATTGGAAAAAAAATTATAATTAGAATGTGGTACTATTTATGCATAATTGAACATTGATGGAATATAAACCCATAATTATTTAATTTTTTTTTTAATTGTTGAAAAAAAAGCAGAAATTCACAATTTGTTGAAAATTACAGGAATATTGATACCTTATTGTTTTTTTTTGAAAAATAACAGAGATATCTCATGATTTTGTTAATGTTATTTTTTGTTAAAATGGATTATTATTATTATTATGGTCCTGCAAAAACCCGGGCCTCCTCCACCACAGCCAACCAATGTACATGGTCTCTTGTTTTCTCCTTCCATCTGCAAACCTTCAATAGCTTGAAAGCCTCCTCCTAATTGTCCAGCCATCTGATCCGGGTACGTCCTCTTTTCCATTTTCCATCTGGTTTGCCATAAACCATCCTTTTGGATATCATTTCAACGTGTCCTGAATATTTTATTCTTGCTCCTTTGACTAACTAAAGCCAAGATGCTGGATTCTCCGAACAGATTCATCAGTTCCTCATATCTTTTTCTCCAAGACTCCTCTCCATATCCTTCTCAGTACCTTTCTCTTCCAGGAGTTGAGCATCTGTTCTTCTTGTCAAGGGCTAAGTTTCTCCTCCATAGATCACTACTGGCTTTAGATGGTTTTGTAAATGACCACTCTCATTAGTTTAGAGAAAGCTCTAAACTTCAGTGTTTTCTGCAGTGAGAATATTAGATATTACCCATTGTAATATCCGGCAAAAGGAACTCTTCTACAACATTTCGATAACTAATAGTATTCATTTTGCCGGTAATGAATGCAATTCGAAACTTTCCCTTTTCATTAAAAGCAGCCCATACCATTACGCCCCCAACTCAGTACAACCTTCGTGAATTTTTTCTTTTCTTTCCTAAGGTTGTGCCAGTAGTAATTCAAATCATATAGACCATCAATGTTCATTTATTTTTTCATTATTGAGAATAATGATTGACCATTTTTTGCTATCTTGAACATATCATTTTGCTAACTGCAGTCGTCGCTGCAAATGTTATTCTTTGAGCTGTGGTTTTCTCATAACCTTAAATATTTTTAAGTAGTCATCCCACCTCTTTTTAGGTCCATTATTCTTTTCTACTCAATTTCAGTAATTTGAGTTCTGTGTGGGATTTTAAGAAAAAAAAAGATATTCATACAAAGCCATACAGTATAAAAAATGAACAATATAATCTCTCTTCAACAGTCGGAAGAAAACTGAGGTGGTATTGATCGATTAATACACCTGACTATCGAGTTTATACTTATTCACGACATAAACAAGATTTGTTTTACAAAATCTGATGTTTATAAATTAATTAGCTAACAGATCAAAAGCCATTTAATAATCTATATAGGCCAATATAATAACAAAAAGGAGTCTAAAAACATTATTGTACTATGAATTGACTTTTAAATTTTATAAATACTTTAATTTTATATGTTGAGTTTATATTTTTTCACAGGGCTGTAGTAAGATATGTGTTAATTTGTATTGTAGAGTACCAGATGATTGGGCAATGGCTCCGAAACGTTAATACTGAGAAATTAAAATAAAGAAATTAATTTATTATTTAAACATGAAGAGTTACTCACTATAACACATTACATAAATACAAACTCATATCCAGTAATGAACCTATATTATTATTGTGATGATTTGTAGCATTTTTTAAATTGTTTTTCACTAACTTGTTATTTACGTTTTGGGATATTCCTCTATCATTAGGACATATCTAAATTATTAAACATCAATTATATCATGAAATCACAAAGCAAAAAAAGTTTATGAACTTAATAATCACTTTCTTTTTTTTACAGGTTCATATGAGGCATATACAGTCTGGGTTAAGTGGAGATACGAGTCCATTTTCAATGTTCATGCCTGCTCGGCCTTAGAATAGAACAATATTAATGGACCATTCGTCATTAAATATAAATATAAATAAACAATTGTTTTCGTGCTTGTTAATATTTGTTTAAAATTAGTTGTGATAGTTTAAAAAAAAAATTTAATATATAAATAAAATATTTGTATTTTATAAAAATAATTACCATTTATTTTAAAAGACTGTACAATTTAATAACTAGTACAGATTATAACGTTGTTTATTTTTTTATATAAAATTGTGCAATGAACTTTGCATTATTATTTAAAATATATATATTACATTTTCAAACTAGATGTTAGTGTATTGTTCATATGTTTAAAAAGAATTATATTTTCTATATTTATGATTTATTAACATATTTAATTTAAAATGGTGAATATTCTAGTTAATTTTTTTTTTTTTGTTCTTTTTAAATTGTATCAATTGTATATCCAAAGTATATTTATATAAATATTTTAAATTAAGTCGAGACTATTTTATTTTTTTATATATTTATTTTTTGTTTTTATGAAATTGATTTTTTTTCTTACTCAGATTATTTAGGATTTTTATTTTTGTTTGATTAGTTTTTTTTTTTTTTTTTTGTCTTCATTTTAATAAACTAATTTTCAATGTGATATAAGAATTTTTAGGGGAATAAAATTTTTTTTTTTAAATATACAATTTGGGAAATAGCTCCTGAATAGTTCCAATTATTTATAATTAAAGCACTTAAATCAAAACCAAATCTTTTATTATAAAATGAGCTGCAATATTACATTTAGTTTACGCTATAGGCCACATTTATTTGTAATTTATTCCCTTAAAGGCATTTAATTTTAGTTATTTATTAAATTTATAAAGGATACCGACCCGGTCCCTTTGTTTAAAAAAAATTAAACTAACGTAAAAGTTATTATGGGTTTGTTATCAATTAGTAATTGATGTTCTCTTAATTAAATTTGATCTGTTATTTATGATGTTTCTAAAATGCCTGTGAGGGGTTTTATTTTAATGAATTTAGTGATATATGATTTATTGAATGTAAATGAAAAGGTTTTTCTATACTATATATATAAACAGAAATTGTATATAAGTGTACACAATTATTGTATATATAATATACAATTTTTAATTATGATTGTAATTGTTTGTTACCATTCCAACTATTTCGATCTGTAACTGATGGATGGGTTATATTTCTACTTTCTCTTAGTTTGATTCTTTCTACTTCTTTCTTTGTAGAACCATCAATTCACTGTAGGATTTCCCATTTATATACGAACATATCATTTTTATCAGCCATGGTCATTGTTGGGGTTCTTAAGTTAACACACTGCGACCTAGTAGAACTTCGCCCTTTTCAAATATACCCTGGTAAAAAAATTAAAATTAAGAGTGAGGTGTTAATAGTTGCCTGTAGATAGATATATAATCGTCGGGGGTTCAGTCGGCAAAGATACACATGAGCTTATTTATTTGTGCTGAAGTTTCGGCCTGAATTTCAGGCTTCAACAGGGCTGAAAAACAAATCGAGTTAACTACCTTCATTCTAAGAAACATTAAAATAACTTAGAAACATACATCATTTATTGTTATGTATATTTCTAAGTTATTTTTAACATTAGAAATTGGTAGTAGTAGATTGATAATAACAGTAGATAGTAGTTGATTGATAACTTGTGGTATTCAGGGAAGGTTTTATAAAGAAAATACTGAGTGTATGTTTCCACTAATAGACGCCACGACCGACTGCGCCCAGAACAACAGTTTCCTATCAGAGGGGGAGTGTCACCATCTACTGTTTTATTTACAAACCAAATAATAAATCCTATTTTCTATAACAATAACAACTGAAGTAGATTGGTAACAATTGAAGTATGTAGTAGTTGATAACAATAGAAGTAGGCAGTAGTTGATTGATAAAAATAGAAGTGGGTAGTAGTAAATTAATAATGATAGAAGAAAGTACTAGTTGTTGATTGATAACAATTGAAGTAGAAGTAGTTGATTGATAATGATATAAGTAGGTAGTAATTGATTAATAATGATATAAGTAGGTAGTAGTAGATTGATTACGATATAAGTAGATAGTAGTTGATTGATAACGATATAAGTAGGTAGTAGTTGATTGATAACGACATAAGTAGGTAGTAGTAGATTGATAACTACATAAGTAGGTAGTAGTAGATTGATAACAACATAAGTAGGTAGTAGTAGATTGATAACGATATGAGTAGGTAGTAGTAGATTGATAACAATAGAAGTAGGTAGTAGTTGATTGATAAAAATAGAAGTAGGTAGTAGTAAATTAATAAGGATAGAAGAAAGTAGTAGTAGATTGATAACGATATAAGTAGATAGTTGTATGAAGCATGCCCTCAACTAAATTTCCGGACACACTTCACTTTTGGTTTGCTGGTTGAGTTGAAGTGGACTATATAATTGAAAAATGAACATGATTAAATGAAAAATAAAATTCTATTGTTTAAGTTACAAATGGTGTAGTGGGTGGCCGAAAGAAAACATTTATGATTAAATGGTTAGTAAAATTTTGTATGACAGGGCTATGGAAATTGTAGATCTAAAATTGAGGTGGTTGATGATGATTACTATGTGGTGGTTAATGTTAATTAACTTACTCCATGCTTCTCTTCCCTCTGCTCCTGAGAACAACTCTAAGAGTTCTACTCACCCATGGTAGATTCCTGATATGAGAGACAAAGAAATGATGCGCTGCTTCTACCAGAAGACAAAATGGCTCTCTTCTCACCCTAGACTGGGATGTCTTCTCTATCCACCGAGAGCGCTGGAGGAGGTGAGATTTGGCTGTTGGCCACATGGGGCCCTAATCCTATACAGGCTTTCCGATTCAACCTTTCGGTTGCCATAGGTTACCCGGAACAATAGTAGTTGATTGATAACGATATAAGTAGTTAGTAGTTGATTGATAACAATATAAGTAGGTAGTAGTTGATTGATAATGATATAAGTAGGTAGTAGTAGATTGATAACGATATAAGTAGGTAGTAGTTGATTGATAACGTTGTAAGTAGGTAGTAGTTGATTGATAACGATGTAAGTAAGTAGTATTTGATTGATAACGATATAAGTAGGTAGTAGTTGATTGATAATGATATAAGCAGGTAGTAGTAGATTGATAACAATATAAGATAAAATATAGTATTATAGAGGTAGGAATTATACAAACTAAATTATAAAAAGTTTAAAAAACAGAAAGTGTTCAAGAAACAAACATAATCAAAGGTGGGTAAGAAAATGTAAAAGATTAGTAATAGATTTATACAAATAAGATATATAAGTAATATTTAAAATAATGAAAAACAATTTAAATCAACATAATGAAATGTATGAAAGAATATATGATACAATGGGCAAGAAAGAAAACATATATACTTAAATGTTACAATGGATAAAAGATATACTATATATGTATGTATAGTTGACCGTAAAAATTGATATATAGGGAGATGGTCAGGGTTGCGGTCAAAGGAGAAATAAAAATAGTTTACAACTATTTATTTTCCAACGTTTCGCCCCACTTTGCAGGGCTTCATCAGGGCTAAAAAGATACAAAATGAAACTATGTT
>NW_027110130.1:683327-686268 GCF_000696795.3 Halyomorpha halys
TTAATTAAATAAAATTATAAATATGCTCCTTCACTGAAGTTATAATGGTCAAATAAAAGAGCACACTTCCTAAATTATATTATTTAAAAAATGATTTTCAAAAGCCAGAAGATCAGTAGTTAATGGTATCTTCGTTTTTTTTTTTCTACCACCATCAGTAATCTTAAATTCATTGACAATCAGAGATGTTTAAGTAAATAAGGTTTTACAATCTTTTTTTTTTCTACCGTTTAAATTTTCTTCCAGTTTCTCGTCACACTTTGAAAAGCTCTGCAGCTGTAAACTTCCTTAGAGGGGTGTTGCTAATAATTTTCAATAGGGTTTAGGTCTGGTGAACATGGTGGCCACTCCAAAACATTTACGGATCATTTTCCAAAAACCAGCCTTAGTATATTCTTAATTTAAAACAAATTTGATCCTTTTTTTTTTTTTTCTCTCAACTTTATTCTTTACAACTTTTCCAACGTTTCAACCCTCAGGCCATTCTCAAGGATACCTTCATATTGATGTAATTTCCTTTTTCAAATCTTAAAAATGTAGGCTAATTGCCTTTGTCCGATTTGCAACTTAAAACAGAACCTTCTGGTTAAAAAGCTTCTGTTTTAAGTTGCAAATGTGAATGAAGGAGGAAAAAAAGTGTTTTATAAAAGATTTAAATCTCGGAAAAAATTATTTAGAAAAGGTTATATGGGACAAAGGCAATTACCCTGCATTTTTAAGATTTGAAAAAGGAAATGACATCAATATGAAGGTATCCTTGAGAATGGCCTGAGGGTCGAAACGTTGGAAAATAAATAGTTGTAAACTATTTTTATTTCTCCTTTGACCGCAACCCTGACCATCTCCCTATATATAGATAAAAGATATAGATTGGTAAAATAGAAGTTGAGTAAAAAATAAGCTAAAATAAATATAGAACGTCTGTTAAAATTGCTGACCACTCCTCCGACCCCGACCATCTTCTCATATTAATCTATGGTAGACTGTAAACACCTCATTATAAGTTTTATTGAAGTAAATTTTAATAAGTGGAAATAAATATTATACGAAAACATTTTTTGGTAGAAATATAGGTAATAAAAATATAAATATTTTAAACAAATTTATTACAAAAAGTTTGCCTAAAATTAAATAATAAATTCATTTTATACAAGATATAATATAGAATGAACATGAGTATCACATTATAATTATGAAAACTACAGAATTTTAACCAGATTTGAACAAACTCAATTATATTTGTCACTTACAAGAAATGGCAATTGATAATCCAGGAACTTGGGTTACAGGTGAGCCATTTTCAGTTCTATTTTATTTTATACATGTACCTTAGCAAGGTAAAAAATTATTACAAAAGGTAGCAAATAGTCTTTTGTAATAAAATAATTTAAAATCATTAGGAAATAAGTAACAATATCATTCAACAACTATTAATAAGTAATGATAAATAAATTATTACTAAAAAGTAAATTATCAGTTCCGTTTCTTTCGATTAAAATACAATTATAATTTTACTTCTTAAAATGCACTTAATTTTCATATAAAAAAATATTTTATACAAATTAAGTTGTTCCTGTTCAGCAAGTTTTCAAAATTAAAAATACGATAAAACAGAAGTAAAATTAATAACTTCATGGAATGTTGAGTCTTAGTAAGCACTAAGAATCGTGATAAATATTTGACTTGTAATCCAAGATGTCTTTTTAATTTAGAAATTTATTTATATTTATTAATCTCAGCAAGAAGTTTATCAGCGTCTTCTTCTGTCTTTACTCGTAACAGCACGGGTACAGGAGGCGGTTTGGAATCTGGTGTCGGTATGCAGACGAGCATGACGTTGTTTTTTCCAACTCTCTTGGTCGGTATATCTTTTGTGATACGAATATTGAATATTATATTTCCTAAGGCGGTATCAGCACGAACCATTGCCTGATAGATACGATCTCCTTTGTCATTTTTTGTCTCTTTAATGAACAGATTTCCAACGCCCCGATCCGAATAAGAATCATTGTTCTTAACAAAAACTTTGACCCTGAAAAAATCAAAAAAATCTATTAAGATAAACAAATACAGAAATAATTTCAATTTACACTACTGATGACTATATGCATAAATGAACATTTGTAATTATCTAAATATAAAAAAAAATATATTGCTAGATAAAAAAAAATTGCACACCGAGATGTAGGAAATTTCACAACTGAATACGGTGTAATCTCGGTAATCCAAACACTCCAATAATCCAAACTGATGTAAAAAAAAAAGTTAATTTCTTTGAGAAAACTAACTAAAAGCAAGCAATAACATTTTTGTTTCCAAATAAAAGTGCATATGTATAAAAGATATTTTTAACTTCCCGATCTATAGGCAAGTTATTGTAATCAAGTAGAAATAAAAAGTAGAACTAAACTAGAAACTACTAAAGTAGAAAATTTTAGTTTTGATATTGGATAATCTAATTCCTATTTTTTCGGAATTAGAAATACATAATACCTATTGTATAAATCATTTGATTCTGTAAAAGCTAATTTAATTAATATTAGAAATATCTATAATTCAAATTTATTTGGTGAATAAATACCCTCTAAGAGTATTTTTTATTCGTATTTATACTTTTTAACTTATAAATGAACAACTTTATAGTTTTAACAAATTAAATCATCACTTAACATTAGGGAAAATTAAAAGAAAACCATTTTTTTTTAATTTTTAAACTTCACACTCAATTTTCCGATAAAACATGAAAATGAATAAAAATATTTATGTACATTCATATTGTTGAATTTTTTTACACAAGTTTTCCTTACACCTTCTGTAATCCGAAGACCTCCTGCAGCAAATAGTTCGGATTACCGAGATTACACTGTATTTTGCTTTGTTGTGAGGTAAGAATAAATACAACATAACTATTTTTAAAAAACGAAAAAATAATTTTAATTAT